>NC_084621.1:45949477-46204477 GCF_033978795.1 Nerophis ophidion | reverse complement strand
GAAGTTTGCCCAACCAGTCTACATGTGGTTTGTGGACTTGGAGAAGGCATTTGACCGTGACCTGTGGGGAGTGCTCAGAGAGTATGGGGTAACGGACCGTCTTATTGTGGCGGTCCGCTCCCTGTATAATCAGTGTCAGATCTTGGTCCGCATTGCTGGCAGTAAGTCGGACACGTTTCCAGTGTGGGTTGGACTCCACCAAGGCTGCCCTTTGTCACCGATTCTGTTCATAACTTTTATGGACAGAATCTCTAGGCGCAGTCAGGCCGTTGAGGGTATCTAGTTTGGTGGCTGCAGGATTAGATCTCTTCTATTTGCAGATGATGTGGTCCTGATGGCTTCATCTGGCCAAGATCTTCAGCTCTCACTGGATCGGTTCGCAGTCGAGTGTGAAGCGACTGGGATAGGAATCAGCACCTCCGAGTCCATGGTTCTCGCTCGGAAAAGGGTGGAGTGCCATATCCGAGTTGGGGAGGAGACCCTGCCCCAAGTGGAGGAGTTCAAGTACCTCGGAGTCATGTTCACGAGTGAGGGAAGAGTGGATCGCAAGATCGACAGGCGGATCAGTGCGGCGTCTTCAGTAATGCGGACGCTGTATCGATCCGTTGTGGCGAAGAAGGAGCTGAGTCAGAAGGCAAAGCTCTCAATTTACCGATCGATCTACGTTCCCATCCTCACCTATGGTCATGAGCCTTGGGTCATGACCGAAAGGACAAGATCACGGGTACAAGCGGTCAAAATGAGTTTCCTCCGCCGGGTGGTGGGGCTCTCCCTTAGAGATAGGGTGAGAATTTCTGCCATCCGGGAGGAGCTCAAAGTTTATCCACTGCTCCTCCACATCGAGAGGAGCCAGATGAGGTGGTTCGGGCATCTGGTCAGGATGCCACCCGAACGCCTTCCTAGGGAGGTGTTTCGGGCACGTCAGACCGGTAGGAGGCCACGGGGAAGACCCAGGACACGTTGGGAAGACTATCTCTTCCGGCTGGCCTGGGAACGCCTCGGGATCCCACGGGAGGAACTGGACGAAGTGGCTGGGGAGAGGGAAGTCTGGGCTTCATGGATGGATGGATGGATGGATGGATGGATGGATGGATGGTTGTGGTAAACTATTTCAACTGTTTTTAACATTATTAACTTTGAAAGATAAATATAATTTACAATGAGGGTCGTGTAATTTTGAGAGTAACTATAATTATTATTAAAATGATTATTATTATAAGTACCAGTATGATGTAGTTTTTCTTGTTTTAAATTCACTTCCACATCTAATGACATTTTAGACATTTAATTTCACAACCCATTCTATTTTTTCATGTTACATTGGATTGCATTAGATTCATTTTTAAATGGTTATATTCTGTTGGTGTTATTAAAAGTATACCACAATATTTATATGCTTTGTATGAATACTTCATTTGTTTACTAATACTGATTTTCGACACTTTGTGTTGTCTAAGCCTAACCTCACAGGTCCTGAGCTGGACAAGCTACGAGCTGTTTTGCTGCGTCACTGTGATGTCAACAAGGATGGAAAGATTCAGAAAAATGAGCTCTCGCTGTGTCTGGGTGTGAAGCCATCACAGTGATGTTTCACAGCTGGAGCATCATGTTTGTCATGATTTAAAAAAAGCTTGAATACATTTAAATATAAGTGTAAAATCAGACAGAAATAGTGTAATGTCACTTGCACTGGTTATCATGGGAAAACACATTGATCTAAAAAAATGGATTGTATTGTGCATGTTGGAGGACAAATTAAATGCAATGTGAATGCTCCTGGTTATAGTGTAATAAATGTTGTCCTGTACAATATAAAATCACAAGCTGAATGCATGAGTGAGGTGAAACATAAGATTTGTATTTGAAACTATAACACATGGGGTGCAAACCACTTGAAATAAGCTCTTCTGCTTGTAACTTGCTGTCATGTTGTTGTGTCATCACCATGGTTACATGACATACTAAATGAAATAAAAGCAAACTTCTGATTTAAAGAAGTGATATTTGAAAGTTTAGTGGCACTGTGTAATTTCATTTTCAATGTCCGACACTAAAATTGATAAATGTCATGTATTAATGTTCTGCTACTTATGCTGTTCAGGATCCCAAAAGTCAGATTTTCATAACATGAGAGGCCATACACCAGGGGTGTCCAAACTTTTTCCACTGAGGGCACACTGAAAAATTGAAGGATGTGGGGCTACTTTGATGTTTTATGTTCAAGGCCAAAAATGATAAATATCGCCACCGTGACCACCACTTCCCGAAGACAGCTGGCACCCCACTCGGCGACGGAAAGTTTCTGTGAGTATGGCTTCCTGCGCTTCGTGCACTTTACTCATGGATAGTTTGGCTTTGCTAGAGAGCCGTGTCCGCTAGTTAGAGCAGTGTAATTTCGTAACTTTAGATGCTGCGGACACATCTGCTAGCGTTAGCTGTAGTGAGCTAACTAGCCCAGCTTGTAGCAGCCCTAATCGGCCTACAAGCTACGGTGTACCGGTTGAGACGCATAATAGATTTAGCCCTTTAGCTAGTCCTACACCCCAGTCTACCGGGCACCACACTTTAGTCATAGGGGACTCCATCACCCGAAACATAAAGCTTAGCAAACCAGCCACAATTAAGTGTATTCCCGGGGGCAGAGCACCTGACATTGAAGCTAATCTTAGGGAGCTAACTCGCAACAGGTCTAGTAAACACGTACGGCAGGCTAACCGCACCACTAGTTATGCGAATATAGTAATACACGTTGGCTCCAATGACGTTAGGATGAGACAATCAGAGATTACAAAGAGAAACATAGCCAGGGCTTGTAATCTCGCCAGAAAGATGTCCAGGCATCGAGTAATTGTCTCTGGCCCCCTGCCTGGGAGAGGCAATGATGAGAGATATAGCAGATTAGTCTCTCTTAACAAGTGGCTGGATAGCTTCTGCAGACAACAGGGATTTACGTTTATTAATAATTGGCCCTCTTTCTGGGGCAAACCTGGCTTGCTGAGGAGAGACGGCCTACACCCTAACCAGGAAGGCGCTATCCTCTTGTCTCGGAACATAGACTTCGCATTGAGCCACATTTGACTAACTGCACTAGAGCAAGCCCGGTCACAGGCAATTACAGAGCCTGCTAGCCTGGGTATGGAGTCAGTTAAGCTAGAACTAGCCAGCGCCAGGCTGGATGATCCCTGTACACATAGCAATTTTCGTAGAATAATACACAACTCACAAAATGTTTTTTCTACTGTGTCTATGACTACGTCAGAGTTAGACATGCGTTCTACTGAGGTGGCAAATTATGATGCGTTCAGTTTATTGCAGCGCCAAGTAGACAATCTGAAAATTCCCGTCATATCAATTCCTAGATATGGTCGTAATTATTTTAAGTACACTGCGCATAATAAACGCAACATTATTAATATTGCTACTACGGATAATTTTATCAACAAGTCCTTAAAACAGCCCACTACCTATAATATGGGCTTTCTAAACATCAGATCTTTGTCTCCCAAAATGTTATTAGTCAATGAGGTCATTAGAGACAACAACCTTAACGTCATCGGTCTTAGCGAAACCTGGCTTAAACCAGACGACTTTTTTGCGATAAATGAGGCATCCCCTCCTAACTATACGAATGCGCATATTGCCCGTCCCCTTAAAACGGGAGGGGGTGTCGCACTAATATACAACGAAAACTTTAACTTTAGTCCTAACTTAAATAATAAATATAAATCGTTTGAGGTGCTTTCTATGAAGTCTGCCACACCTCTGCCTCTGTGCCTGGCCGTTATCTACCGCCCCCCAGGGCCCTATTCGGACTTTATTTGTGAATTCTCAGAGTTTGTTGCTGATCTAGTGACGCACGCCGATAATATAATTATAATGGGGGACTTTAATATCCATATGAATACCCCATTGGACCCACCGTGCGTGGCACTCCAGACTATAATTGATAGCTGTGGTCTTACACAAATAATAAATGAACCGACGCATCGCAGCGGTAATACGATAGACCTAGTGCTTGTTAGAGGTATCACCGTTTCCAAAGTTATGATACTCCCGTTTACTAAAGTAATGTCCGATCATTACCTTATAAAATTCGAAGTTCAGACTCATGTTCGGCAAGCTAATAATAATAATAACTGCTATAGCAGCCGCAACATTAATATGGCCACGACGACGACTCTTGCGGACCTACTGCCCTCGGTAATGGCACCGTTCCCAAAGTATGTGGGCTCTATTGATAACCTCACTAACAACTTTAACAACGCCCTGCGCGAAACCATTGATAGTATAGCACCGCTGAAGTTAAAAAAGGCTCCAAAAAGGCGTACGCCATGGTTTACTGAAGAAACTAGAGCTCAGAAATTATTATGTAGAAAGCTGGAACGCAAATGGCGCACGACTAAACTTGAGGTGCACTATCAAGCATGGAGTGATAGTTTAATAACTTATAAACGCATGCTTACCTTAGCTAAAACTAATTATTACTCAAATCTCATCCGCATTAATAAAAACGATCCAAAATTTTTGTTTAGTACAGTAGCATCGCTAACCCAACAAGGGACTCCTTCCAGTAGCTCCACCCATTCGGCAGATTACTTTATGAAGTTCTTTAATAAGAAAATTGAACTTATTAGAAAGGAGATTAAAGACAATGCGTCCCAGCTACAACGGGGTTATAGTAACACAGATACGACTGTATATACGGCGGATACTGCAAATATCCAAAATAGTTTCTCTCGTTTTGATGAAATAACATTAGAAGGATTGTTACAACGTGTAAATGGAATAAAACAAACAACATGTTTACTTGACCTACTTCCTGGGAAACTTATCAAGGAGCTTTTTGTATTATTAGGTCCATCAGTGCTAAATATAATAAACTTATCACTTTCCTCGGGCACTGTTCCCCTAGCATTCAAAAAAGCGGTTATTCATCCTCTCCTTAAAAGACCTAACCTCGATCCTGACCATCCCTTTATTTCGAAAATCCTCGAAAAAATTGTTGCAGAGCAGCTAAATGAACACTTAGCGTTTAACAATCTATGTGAAACCTTTCAATCCGGTTTCAGGGCAAATCACTCGACTGAGACAGCCCTCGCAAAATTGACTAATGATCTATTGCTAACGATGGACTCTGATGCGTCATCTATGTTGCTGCTCCTCGATCTTAGCGCTGCTTTCGATACCGTCGATCATAATATTTTATTAGAGCGTATCAAAATACGAATTGGTATGTCAGACTCAGCCCTGTCATGGTTTAACTCTTATCTTACTGATAGGATGCAGTGCGTCTCCCATAACAGTGTGACCTCGGACTATGTTAAGGTAACGTGCGGAGTTCCCCAGGGTTCGGTCCTTGGCCCTGTACTCTTCAGCATCTACATGCTGCCGCTGGGTGACGTCATACGCAAATACGGTATTAGCTTTCACTGTTATGCTGATGACACCCAACTCTACATGCCCCTAAAGCTGACCAACACGCCGGACTGTAGTCAGTTGGAAGCGTGTCTTAATGAAATTAAACAATGGATGTCCGCTAACTTTTTGCAACTTAATGCCAAAAAAACGGAAATGCTGATTATCGGTCCTGCTAGACACCGACCTCTATTTAATAATACAACTTTAACATTTGACAACCAAATAATAAAACAAGGTGACTCTGTAAAAAATCTGGGTATTATCTTCGACCCAACTCTCTCCTTTGAGTCACACATTAAAAGCGTTACTAAAACGGCCTTCTTTCATCTCCGTAATATCGCTAAAATTCGCTCCATTCTGTCCACTAAAGACGGCGAGATCATTATCCATGCGTTTGTTACGTCTCGTCTCGATTACTGTAACGTATTATTTTCGGGTCTCCCCATGTCTAGCATTAAAAGATTACAGTTGGTACAAAATGCGGCTGCTAGACTTTTGACAAGAACAAGAAAGTTTGATCATATTACGCCTGTACTGGCTCACCTGCACTGGCTTCCTGTGCACTTAAGATGTGACTTTAAGGTTTTACTACTTACGTATAAAATACTACACGGTCTAGCTCCACCCTATCTTGCCGATTGTATTGTACCGTATGTCCCGGCAAGAAATCTGCGTTCAAAAGACTCCGGCTTATTAGTGATTCCTAGAGCCCAAAAAAAGTCTGCGGGCTATAGAGCGTTTTCCGTTCGGGCTCCAGTACTCTGGAATGCCCTCCCGGTAACAGTTCGAGATGCTACCTCAGTAGAAGCATTTAAGTCTCACCTTAAAACTCATCTGTATACTCTAGCCTTTAAATAGACCTCCTTTTTAGACCAGTTGATCTGCCGCTTCTTTTCTTTCTCCTATGTCCCCCCCTCCCTTGTGGAGGGGGTCCGGTCCGATGACCATGGATGAAGTACTGGCTGTCCAGAGTCGAGACCCAGGATGGACCGCTCGTCGGGACCCAGGATGGACCGCTCGCCTGTATCGGTTGGGGACATCTCTACGCTGCTGATCCGCTTGAGATGGTTTCCTGTGGACGGGACTCTCGCTGCTGTCTTGGATCCGCTTGAACTGAACTCTCGCGGCTGTGTTGGACTATGGACTGAACTTTCACAGTATCATGTTAGACCCGCTCGACATCCATTGCTTTCCATCCCCTAGAGGGGGGGGGGGGGGGGGGGGGGGTTGCCCACATCTGAGGTCCTCTCCAAGGTTTCTCATAGTCAGCATTGTCACTGGCGTCCCACTGGATGTGAATTCTCCCTGCCCACTGGGTGTGAGTTTTCCTTGCCCTTTTGTGGGTTCTTCCGAGGATGTTGTAGTCGTAATGATTGGTGCAGTCCTATGAGACATTTGTGATTTGGGGCTATATAAATAAACATTGATTGATTGATAATTATCCTGTCAATATAAGGAATTATGACGTCTTACCGATCAATCTGACATTGAAAAACAGCTCCGTTAACCGATAAAAAAAGAAGAAAAAAGAATGCTCCAATGAGACGAGATTGTGATTTCTGTTTGAGATGACATTTTGCCTACCATTTACACCACATATTCTGCAATCATTCCGCAAAGAGAAGAAAAAAACCATCATACTTAATCGCGTGAAACCTTATCAGCCACCTGAAAACGCCAGCATCACTTAGACAGGTTTTTTGAAAGCCTACAGACAGCTGCTGCAAAAGAAGCTGCCGCAAAGAAAGTTATGCAATGTTAAATGGACATAAAAAAAAATTATTACACATAAAGTAATTGGGTATTTCGCCGGTCTTGATTAACTTATTTGCATTGATATCGGCTTGAAAAGAAAAATGGTGCATCCCTAGTTTTTAGGTTCCACATTTTAACTGATAGTCCTTATATTATTATTAGTGGGAGCATCATTATTATTATTTTCAATTTATTTCCCACACACTTGGTGTGGTGAAATTACTCTCTGCATTTGCCCATCACCTTGTTCCACACCCTAGGAGGTGAGTGGAGCAACAGTGGCCGGGTACGGGGATCATTTTGGTGATTTATGGTACTTTAAATTTAACTTTAACTTTTTATGTTTTAGAATGTGAATTTTTGAAACAATTGTAGCGGCCTGAAAATGGTCCCCGGGCCACACTTTGGACAACCTTGCCATAGATATTTCAATCTACCAATCAATCAAAGTTTATCTATGTAGTCTTTAATCAAACATGTCTTAAAGGGCTGCACAAGTCACAATGACATCCTCAGCTCAGATCCCCCATTATCTGCTTGACGTAGTGCTTTGGCTGACCTGTGAGTAGCAGCAGTGTTCTGCAGGGCTCCAAGACTGCCAGAAAGTAAACAGAAGAAGAGCTAAGCTAGCTGTTAGCTTATTGCAAACTCAATTGTGGTGTTTTTTGTTTGTGTTTTACCAATTATATAGTGGTAATGCTTCTAACAATTGTGTATTTTTCACAACTCAACAGGTTAGTCCTCATTCTCTTAAAGCTTTACTCTATGTCTCGTATTGCCCAAAAAATCTAAAATGATCTGTAAAATGTAAATATCCTCAGCTCGGATGGAGGGAGCTAGCAAGCTAGTTAGCTAGTTAAAGTTATTCATTTAGCTGGTGAATGAACTCCAAAAGTGACTTTTTAAGGTTGTGAAATTTTGTCTTAAAAAAAACAAAGGAGCAATAACAAATATTGTGAAAAAAGATATTGCACATGAAATAAAAAAGGCGAAGGCGTCAAGAAGTTGACAAATTAACAATTTATTGAAATTAAACTAGTTGTTCTCTATGTACATAGTTCATATAGTTCATTAATATAATAACACCACACCTCATGTATCACAGAGAAGTCCAAAAGCTCATATTTTGTAGCAACACCGGACACCCAAAGCCAGTAGAGCCCCAAAAAGGACAAGATGAAGTCCTGCCTAAAGATCCACATCAAATTGTAATCCTAACTAATCATTATTTCATAAAGGCAAGTAACAACACATGTGTTTTGGAAGAACAACTACTGTTTAGGATGTTTACTGTTAGTGTGTGCTTTAACGTTTGTTCTCTCCCCTCAAAGGTCACATCAGAAGTGATGACAACTCCTTGGCTACTAAAAGGGAGGTAATGGTGTGGATTTAAAAGCTTTAAATGCTCCTTAGACTGCCTGAGTGCACTTTTTGAGCCAGAGAGGGCTACACTACTGCAATGATATGGTGTGTGTGTGTGTGTGTGTGTGTGTGTGTAATGTCTCACACAACACAAGCTGCACCACCAAAGCTGCAGCTGCCTGACATATGCTCCAGAACAAACACCCCCATGAAGGATAACAGCTTTTGTTTCCATTGGAACACAATGCCCTCCCACTCTTCTGAGTGATGTGTATACAAAAAGTGGAAATGACATCACCAGAAAATCATAGCACTTACCAACCTCACAACTTCTTCAATCAATCATGGTTTATTTATATAGCCCCAAATCACAAATGTCTCAAAGGACTGAACAAATCATTACGACTACAACATCCTCGGAAGAACCCACAAAAGGGCAAGGAAAACTCACACCCAGTGGGCATGGAGGATTCACATCCAGTGGGACGCCAGTGACAATGCTGACTATGAGAAACCTTGGAGAGGACCTCAGATGTGGGCATCCCCCCCCCTCTAGGGGACCGAAAGCAATCGATGTCGAGCGGGTCTAACATGATACTGTGAAAGTTCAATCCATAGTGGCTCCAACACAGCCGCGAGAGTTCAGTTCAAAGCGGATCCAAGACAGCAGCGAGAGTCCCGTCCACAGGAGACCATCTCAAGCGGAGGCGGATCAGCAGCGTAGAGATGTCCCCAATCGATGCAGGCGAGCGGTCCATCCTGGGTCCCGACGAGCGGTCCATCCTGGGTCTCGACTCTGGACAGCCAGTACTTCATCCATGGTCATCGGACCGGACCCCCTCCACAAGGGAGGGGGGGACATAGGAGAAAGAAAAGAAGCGGCAGATCAACTGGTCTAAAAAGGAGGTCTATTTAAAGGCTAGAGTATACAGATGAGTTTTAAGGTGAGACTTAAATGCTTCTACTGAGGTAGCATCTCGAACTGTTACCGGGAGGGCATTCCAGAGTACTGGAGCCCGAACGGAAACGCTCTATAGCCCGCAGACTTTTTTTGGGCTCTAGGAATCACTAATAAGCCGGAGTCTTTTGAACGCAGATTTCTTGCCGGGACATATGGTACAATACAATCGGCAAGATAGGCTGGAGCTAGACCGTGTAGTATTTTATACGTAATTAGTAAAACCTTAAAGTCACATCTTAAGTGCACAGGAAGCCAGTGCAGGTGAGCCAGTATAGGCGTAATATGATCAAACTTTCTTGTTCTTGTCAAAAGTCTAGCAGCCGCATTTTGTACCAACTGTAATCTTTTAATGCTAGACATGGGAAGACCCGAAAATAATACGTTACAGTAATCGAGACGAGACGTAACAAACTCATGGATAATGATCTCGGCGTCTTTAGTGGACAAAATGGAGTGAATTTTAGCGATATTACGGAGATGAAAGAAGGCCGTTTTAGTAACGCTTTTAATGTGTGACTCAAAGGAGAGAGTTGGGTCGAAGATAATACCCAGATTTTTTTACCGAGTCACCTTGTTTTATTATTTGGTTGTCAAATGTTAAAGTTGTATTATTAAATAGAGGTCGGTGTCTAGCAGGACCGATAATCAGCAATTCCGTTTTTTTGGCGTTAAGTTGCAAAAAGTTAGCGGACATCCATTGTTTAATTTCATTAAGACACGCTTCCAACTGACTACAGTCCGACGTGTTGGTCAGCTTTAGGGGCATGTAGAGTTGGGTGTCATCAGCATAGCAGTGAAAGCTAATACCGTATTTGCGTATGATGTCACCTAGCGGCAGCATGTAGATGCTGAAGAGTACAGGGCCAAGGACCGAACCCTGGGGAACTCCACACGTTACCTTAACATAGTCCGAGGTCACACTGTTATGGGAGACGCACTGCATCCTATCAGTAAGATAAGAGTTAAACCATGACAGGGCTGAGTCTGACATACCAATTCGTGTTTTGATACGCTCTAATAAAATATTATGATCGACGGTATCGAAAGCAGCGCTAAGATCGAGGAGCAGCAACATAGATGACGCATCAGAGTCCATCGTATATAAGTCCATTACGCATCTTCTTTACGTCAAGAAGATGCGTAATGTGAGTACAGTATAAGATGACTTTAATGATGGGCTGTGATGCATTTACTAGCATATTGTGAATATATGATGTTTACTCTGGTCACATTCTAAACTGATCCATTTTATGACAAACTCTAACAGGGACAAATTACAGTGCCTCGAGTCAAATTCTCGGTAACATCATTTTCTAGCGTCACTGTTTTATTGATTGTCATCCTTATTTTAACCAACATCTACCAGAAGCTCCCTGAAGGAAATATGACATGCTTCAGTGTACTGTGCGTTTTCAATGTTTATCTGTTATTCAGTTAAAAAAATGTATTCATAAGCCCCTGTAGTACAACAATTTGGAGTTCCAGCTAATTTGGAGCCACAAATATGACTACATTTAGGATGGAACTCAGGGAGGAGATGTCCCTTGCACCCTTTTACAAGGCAGTTTTTGTCCCCTGCCCTTTTTACCTTCTAAAATAATGTAATGCTATTGAATGAAGACGAGTAAAACACTTGTTCAAGACGGAAAACCACCGCTCAAACTGATGCTTGTCCCTTTAGACGGCCTACAAGGTCATTGATCGGCTTTCCGGCGCTGCCTTCTTGCCAACGTGACATGTGTCAGGTGCAAGATAAGTGCGAGTAGCAAATCATTTGGAGAAGAACTATATATATATATATAATAGAAATTATTTAAACATGTTTTTTGTGCACGGTCGAACACAGGATATTGCATGTTCTCCCCGTGATTGTGTGGGTTCCTTTCGGGTACTGCGGCTTCCTCCCTGCTCCAAAGACGTTCACCTGGGGATATATTGATGGACCCAAGTGTTAGAATGTGAGTGTGAATGTTGTCTGTCAATCTGTGTTGCCCTGCGATGAGGTGGCGACTTGCTGTGATAGGCTCCAGCACCCCCGCGACTCAGAGAGTGACAAGCAGTTGAAAATGGATGGAGGGATACTTGCTGTGTTGCTGTTAAAACTGGTGAGGGAGATAACATTTTTAAACACTGTTAATGTAATATTAGGGGTGTAATTTACAGAACATTATATTGGACGAGGAAAAGAGCAGGTTACAGGGGTGGACTGGTCATCGGTAGTGTTAAGGCACCATAGAGAAGCAAAAATAGCTATATATATATATATATATATATATATATATATATATATATATATATATATACACAGTCCAAAAGTTTGGACACACCTTCTCATTCACAACACAACTGATGCAACCCAACCCCATTGACAAAGCAAGAAATTCCACTAATCAACCCTGATAGGAGCGCTGTAACCGGCTGATCCGTCGGCGGTCTCGTCTTGTCCCCCCCCCCCTGTAACGTGTGTCTGCTCTTAGCGGGACTGTGCCAAAAATGTAATTTCAGTTCTGATGTGTCATCTACATGTTGGAACGGACAAATAAAAATTATTCTGATTCTGATAAGGCACACCTGTGAAGTGAAAGCTATTTTAGGTGACTACCTGTTGAAGCTCATCAAGAGGAAAAGGAAAAGTGTTTTGGCTTAGAGTTTTTGTTAAACCACAAGTTCGAAAAAAGCCAGCAGAACTGCTCAAAGAAAGGGGGTCCTTATGGAAATCTCAGATCCAAAGCATTGCAAGTCGTTCTCCGGACAAGACAACAGAATTTTACCTTTATTCGCCGTGAGACCACATCATTGGAGGGAACGCTGCTCCCGTGCATTCTGCTTATCGTGAGGAGAAGCTTCATGTCCGTGTTTGGATTACAGTTAAGTGCCTTTATAACATAAAATGTCGATTGTTGCTCCAACTTTTTTAATAAGATAGAATACAAGCTCAGCAGAAACAAAGACAGTAGAGAGGAAATCTAAGTCACTTTTATCTGAGATTTTTGTCAAAACATGTTGTCTTTTCTCATACCAATCATGCACATCCGGTTGGCGGCCTCACAATAATAGCGCGAAGCTTCACATCTGGTCTAACTAACAAAACAACGAAAAATCGTCTTACAATGCAATCATGTGATACTGTTTTTCTGTGCTATTTCTACTTAAATAAATGTTTTCTGGCAGATTGAAATTAAGTGTATTGTAATGACAGTGGCAATATGAAGGAGAAAGATAGACTTTGAACAATTTCGTCTCTTTCTTCGCTACTACTGAGACCTAGGTTGAATACTGCAGGCATGCCTGCCACTGCCCTCTGCAGCCAACATCAGGTAATTACAGTTCACTACACAATATTACCTTCACAGTGGTATATTATTTTATTACCTGTTCTGATTGATGGACCACAATTACAGAATGGTTAACAGGCTGAATATAAACATTTTTCAATTAGTAGGTAGAGAAGGTTAAAAAATTGTCATGCAGCGATATGAATGCAATTATCTTGTACAACATGTAAAGTACTGCGATGAGGTAGCGACTTGTCCAGGGTGTACCCCGCCTTCCGCCCAAATGCAGCTGAGATAGGCTCCAGTGACCCCAAAAGGGACAAGCGGTAGAAAATGGATGAATGTATAGATGTAAAGTACAAATTATCAGAAACTTTAGTTCAGGTGTATAAAATATGACCTAACATATTTGACATTCAAAGCATGATCGTAAGAACCCACATTTAGTGTTATTATTGCATGAAACTGTTATCAAGGGTGATGGGTCAAATGCAGAGAATAATTTGTGTGTGACAATCATTGGTACTTTAACTTTAACTTTATCGAAGGATGGACGTGTAGCTCCTTACCTCTAAATGTTTTAGTGCTCCTAAACCAGGAATACAAGTTCTGTATTACTACAAAATAAAAAATCTGGCAAAACCAACACACTGCAGGTATTTTTTTTAATTCTCTTTCAAAACATGTGTAAATTATTTTTGTGTTGAGCTGTTTCCAAAAGCATAATATTTAAAAACCTTTCACTAAAGCAAATTAATTGCTCATGGTATTAAACACATTTGAAAAATATCTGTCTATGGTACACTTATTAATGACTAAAATTATATCTTTCAGTGATCAATCATGATTAATTTTGAGTTAACTATGATCAAAATATTTTAATCGTTTAACAGCCGTTATATACTATATGTATGTTCAGGTGTGTGCGTGTGTGTGTGTCTGTGTGTGTGTGTGTGCGTGTGTGTGTGTGTGTGTGTGTGTGTGTGTGTATACAAACACACACACACATTCATGTGTGTGTATAAAAATTGTAATAGCAAACCTAATCATCCTACTAGCTATGAGCTTTGGTTTGTGACCGAAAGACCAGCTCACAGGTACAAGCAGCCAAAATGAATTTCCTCCGCCGGTGGCGGGGCTCTCCCATAGAGAGAGGGTGAGAAGCTCTGTCATTCGGGAGGAGCTCATAGTAAAGCCACTGCCCCTCCACACAGAGAGGACTTTGATGAGGTGGTTCAGGCATCTGGTCAGAATTCCCCCAAGTACTCCTCCCCTCCTTGGGTAAGTGTTTAGGGCATGTCCGGCCAGGAGGAGGCCACGGGGAAGACCTGGGACACGTTGGGGAAAATGAGTCCCCCAGCTGGCCTGGGAAGGCTTGAAATCATTTGGGAGAAGCTGGACCAAGTGGCTGGGAAGAGGGAAGTCTGGGCTTCTCTGCCTAGCGTGCTGCCCCTGTGACCTGACCTCGAATAAGCGGAAGAAAATGGATGGTCAGATGGATGGATAACCCTACTAGACACACCTCTTACATCGGACTCTTGTGGTGGAGCGGTTATAGTATGCCATCATAAGGTACAGGGCATAAAAAAGAGAATTTGTGACCCATACAAGTTAGAAAAAATTAAGGATCAAAGAGCTCATCTTGTTTTTATTATTTGTGCATTAAAAATAGATAAATAATTTACAATGTATCTTAATTCAAAACTTACATCTGATCCTTCAAACCTTGCCCCCTGTATTCAAGCCATTTGTCCTCCTCTTCTGAAATTCAAATTTCACCCCTGGGAACTGTTATAATTTGACAGTTTCTTTCATCATGTTTTGTTCTCCCACAGAAGTGTACCTGAATGGCAAAAATAACAGTCTCCATGAGATAAGATTTTAGTGATTCACTTTTTACAATTGCATGACCAAAAAGCTGGGAAGGGCTCCAACAATCCTATATATATATATATATATATATATATATATATATATATATATATATATATATATATATACATACATACATACATATATACAGCGTCCCCCGCGATTCCGAGAGGGACAAGCGGTAGAATGTGCATGGAGGGGTTTTAAAGTTCAATTAAAATGCCACGATTGATTGTATAGAGCAGTTCCTGTTACGATTGAACGTGATGGTTGTTCCCTCCAATGCAGAAAGACAAGCAGGACCTGCGTGCAAGTAGGAGTCTGTCTTTTATTCTTTGAGGCAAGGCAGAAAATACAAAAACTGAAGACGCTAAACAAACGTGAAGCCAAAAAACAAATAGTCACCAAGGGCCAACAGTGAAGAAGTCAATCATCCATCCATCCATCCAGCCATTTTCTACCGCTTGTCCCTTTTGGGGTCGCGGGGGTTGCTGGAGCCTATTTCAGCTGGATTCGGGCGGAAGACGGCATACACCCTGGACAAGTCGATCAATCAATCAATTAATCAATGTTTATTTATATACTAAATCACAAGTGTCTAAAAAGGGCTGCACAAGCCACAACGACATCCTCGGTTCAGATCCCACGTCAGGGCAAGGAAAAACTCAACCCAGTGGGATGACAATGAGACACCTTGGAGAGGACCGCAGATGTGGTTGATGGGAGGAGCTGTTCTGTGAGTACATCGGCAGCAGAGGGCACGGGTGGGTGGGCTATAGGAAGTCTGGGAGCTGGCCTTGGTGGGATACCAGGGAGAACAAGAACTTGAATCACGGCGTCTTGCTGCGGTCTACTGACTCCCCAAGTTTTGTTTTTTTTTGTTTTTTTTCCAAGATGGCGCTGCTGTAGTGGCTGCTGTTGGCAGGATCTCTGTGCTCTTGTGTCATCCTTTTGTGTTTCCCTTTTGTTTTCATGTGTTATTATATTTTCTTGCCTTTTGGTCCGGGACGCTTTGGGACTGTGTGACAAGGGGTGGCACTTTCGTGACCTCTGTGGTGCTTTTTTTGTGGACTTCTGGATCTGCCTCCCGGGAGCCTTTTGGCCATGGAGACCAGTTGCAGGGTCTTTGCCACACCGGAGTCGGTTTTGAAGGACCGGAGGAGATGCGGATGAGGGGACAGGGCTGCGGAGCTAACAATGAGCGCTGGGACGGAGAGTCTTTGCGGTGTCTTGGCTGGGTGAGCAGGTGTCGGACACCTCAGTCACCTTGGACGTATCCTCGCTCATCCATGCGGACTGGACACTGGCCGAGAGTGGAGTCGGCTGTCTTGGTTGCTTTGTTGGGTCTGCTCCTGTCTCTGGCCATGCTCCCTCCAGCCCAGCGGACGATGGCGTGGAACACCGCAGAGGCCACCACAGTGGATATGTTTCTTTTACTTTTTATTCATAGCTGTACGAGGAGTGTCTGGTTGTATCTGCTGCTTTAATGTCTTTAATGTCTGTCCTTTGTGTTCTTTGATGTTTGATGTTTCCCTCTTACACACATGTAAGAGGGATGTGTTCTATGGCTATGAGTTGTTGTTTTTTCCCCTTGGCCTCAGTCTGCACCCCCTCTTCAGGGCCCAGGCTAAGACTGATTTTTTTATTTTATTTTAAACTTCTATTTTTTTCCCCCCTTGTTTACCTGTATCTCATATTTTTTGTAAGGGGCGCTGGAAGCCGGCAGACCCGTCAGCGATCCTGTTCTGTCTCCCTGTAATGTTTGTTTAATCTTGAATGGGATTGTGCTGAAAATTTCAATTTTCCTGAAGGAACTCTCCTGACGGAATAAATAAAGTACTAAACCAGGGGTCACCAACGCGGTGCCCGCGGGCACCAGGTCACCCGCAAGGACCAGATGAGTAGCCCGCTGGTCTGTTCTAAAAATAGCTCAAATAGCAGCACTTACCAGTGAGATGCCTCTATTTTTTAAATTTTATTTATTTACTAGCAAGCTGGTCTCGCTTTGCTCGACATTTTTAATTCTAAGAGAGACAAAACTCAAATAGAATTTGAAAATCCAAGAAAATATTTTAAAGACTTGGTCTTCATTTGTTTAAATAAATGTATTAATTTTTTTTACTTTGCTTCCTGTAACTTTCAGAAAGACAATTTTAGAGGAAAAAAAACAACTTTAAAAATGAATTTAGGATTTTTAAACACATATACCTTTTAAATTCCTTCCTCTTTTTTCCTGACAGTTTAAATCAATGTTCAAGTAAAAAAAATATATATATTGTAAAGAATAATAAATACATTTTAATTTAATTCTTCATTTTAGCTTCTATTTTTCGACGAAGAATATTTGAAATATTTCTTCAAACTTATTATGATTAAAATTCAAAACAATTATTCTGGCAAATATACAAAATCTTAAAAATCTAATTTAAATCTTAATTCAAAGTCTTTTGAATTTATTTAAAAAGTTTTGTTCTGGAAAATCTGGAACAAATAATGATTTGTCTTTGTTAGAAATATAGCTTGGTCCAATTTGTTATATATTCTATCAAAGTGCAGATTGGATTTTAACCTATTTAAAACATGTCATCTAAATTCTAAAAAAACAAAAAACCTTCCGTAAAAGGAAAAAAAATGTAAGACGGACTGACAGACAGAAATACCCATTTATATATATATATATATATATATATATATATATATATATATATATATATATATATATATATATATATATATATTTATTTATTTAGTAAAGGTAAATTGAGCAAATTGGCTATTTCTTGCAATTTATTTAAGTGTGTATCAAACTGTGAGCCCTTCGCATTAATCAGTAACCAAGAAGTAGCTCTTGGTTTCAAAAATGTTGGTGACCCCTTGGCCTAAACAGATCGTCATGAAAGGAGGTGGCACTTATGCAAAAGAAATGGCTTGACCATTTATGGTCAATGGGAGTAGACCTGCTGGTTTAACACCTGTGTGTGTTAGCGTACTTGTCGCCTTTATGCTACCTTGCACAGTGCTGCCATCTAGTGGTGAAGCTTAAGCATCACAGTGTTTTCTCAACAAATTTGGTAAATTTTTTTGTCGGTAGGTCAATAATCAGTACTGTGTATTCTAAGGGAATAAGCGGTAGAAAATGGATGGATGGATGTATTCTAATTTATAACTATATAAAAAGCCGGAGTATGTTTATTAGAAATGTATTATGTCAATGAACATGCTGACGTTGCCAAGGGCAACAATCACCTACGGACGAGCGAGTGTAATAAGGTAAAATATGTATCACTTAGGTGTTTTGCTTTGATAAAGAACAAACAAAAAGTGGTGCTTATTGATGTTTTTAGGCTGCATCTATATTTTTACTTGGACTTAAGGGTTGTCATTTTTTTATTTAGGTTGTATTTCAGTGCAGGAGAGAAATAAAATTGGCATATATTTGTCCACAGTATAATGCTGGTAATAGTGTATTGACAATGTATTTACCACAGATCACTGCACTTGTTAAGTCCATAAGGGCCATGCTGCCAATGGTCACACATGGACACTCCTGAATTCCTACTTTGTATGTTTTCTCTCTTTTATTTCGTTTTTTGTCTCGTTCTGCAAAGGTTGCCTGCACTGAGTAAACAACAAACAGGACGGACGCAGTAAATTGTAACCCTTAAAAGTCCCTCAGTGACGTCCTTCGGGCCTGCGTTTCTCTGCCTCTCCTAGGTGAAATCTAACACAGACGCCCTCGGAATGCCAGAGGGCGCGCCGCAGTTCAGGGAAACCTGCGAGTGGCGTCGCAAAGATAACTAACAAGGTATGTATCTGCTAGCTTCGACAGTTGCCATGGTTACACCTGAAGACTGCGATGATAAGCAAGCAACAGGTTAATGGATGGGAAATAGATTTTTGGGTCAAAGCTAAGATTCAGCTTTTCAGATTTTAGAACCTTTGGTATTGCATTAGTCACACTGATTAATACAAAATTAAAACAAGCACTTTAAATAGTTTGTGGCCCTGATTCGGTTTTTAATATTAGGGTTTGATTTTGTACACTGCTAATCAAATTGAACCCTCGAAGGCTTCAAATGTTGCTATTGAAAATACAAACAAACAACTAAAACGACCTATATGTGGTCAGTCTTACTGTGGCCCTAAACAACTGCATTGAGTGTTTATAACAGGAGCCCCTCAAACACCTTTTCGAGAAACTACACTAGAGATTACTAGCTAGTAACGCCTTGCCTGTACCTTTGACGTCACTAATGTTCTTCTACATGAATGGACTTTAACGTCACAGACACATATTACAATTTTGCAGAAGCTGCAGCGAGAGAACAAACTCCATCAGTTTCAGTAACAGGTTCATAAGAAAGGTTTTCCCTTGACTGATCCACCTAGGTGTCTTGTTGGGCTATTGCCTTCTGAGAGTATACCACATCGATGCCCAGGTGCCAGGCACTATAGCTGGCATATTTTTTCTTCTTCTATGATAAACAGTTGTCAATTAAATCCTATTAAATTGTAAAGTTTTAATACTTTTCATTTGCCTTAAGCTTTTATGAAAAAAATACACCTTAAACTTGAAAAAAATAACTTAAATCTGTGGTCAAGTTTTCCTTTTTAACTTTTTTTTTTTTTTACTACTACAGCGGTACCTCAACTTACATGCTTAATTTGCTCTGTGACGGTATTTTTAACTCAAAACACTACTCACTCTCAAACACGCACTCTCAAAGCAAGGTCTCCCATTGAAAATAATGAAAACAATAAATTGTTGCTTTCCCTCCACCACCCTCTCCAAGGCTGCACAATTTTGACATGGTTACATGCCTTGTAGATAGAAAAACTTTTAGATAAGATAAAAACAATAAAATAAAAATGCACTACTCGCAACTACAATGGTTTTATGAAATAATGTAATGATAATGTACAGCATTTACCTTGGAGCGTGGACATCTTCTGTATCACTTTCTAGCAGCTTCTCCATATTTTCATGGATAAATGTCTGCTGTTCGGATATTATTTTATAATCCTTGGCTGACAGACTGATTCTGCTTCAGTTTGGTGTAGACTCGGAGTGATACACTTTGCCAAGTAGGTGACACACACGATCATATTTTTGATAATTATTTTTTGTAATACACTGAATATCATCTACTTCTTCTGAACCCTGTCTTTTACACTCACTTTCTCCCTCACCATGGTTGGAGAATAAAGTTATGTCGATATCTCGCTGTAAGCTAATGTTAGCGCGTAAGACCAGATGCTTTGTTCATGTCTTACAGGGTTCACTGTGACATTCGCTACGCCTACTAACGGTGTGGATGCTTGTCACTCAAATTTTTAATTGCAACTTAAACCATAACAATCAGCTTGTATCTCAAAACACTCCTGAGTTGAGGTACCGCCGTATTTGAACGACAATAAAAGTGCAAGTATGTCACACAGCATGTAAATCACGAACAAATGAGCTCAGTGGCTTTGGAGAAATCAAAGTTGCTCACACGGTCATTGGGGTGGGCACTATGTTTGACATTTGACATGTTTGACACTCATCAAACATGTGAGTCTGTTGAAATATTGGTTGTTTTTACAAATGACGACAGATGTGAACAAGGGCATGTATTTTCTATGTGTGATGATGTAAATGAGGTGTGTTTGTAATGTATAAGTGTTAATGAAAGGGCATTTTATGACTTTTCTTAATTTGATTACATGCTATGTTATAAATTTATTGCATGTTTTTTGTATCTCTTTAGATAGCCAGGGACTGCAGATGGAAATTAACTATTTAGCTATAATCTGGTGTAGAACATATCTGTCTTTGACCTTAATGATTATATGCATTGTCCCTTCAAATAAAGACTAAACTAAACTAAGAACATGGGAAAAGAAAGTACTTTTTAAGAGTGTGTTGCTGTGTGACTGCTCAAGGTATGAGTCATTTAAACGTCTCTTAAATGTTTATGCAAACTTCACAGACAAACATTATACTGTAATTTCCCTCAAAAAGCGATTGTACTTTATTATTGAATTATTACATTCAACTTCTAGGGGTTCAAGTCTCTTTAGTCAAAATAGGATACATATTTGTGTTCATCCGCTTTTAAAAAGGATTCTTTCTAAAAAAAACAACTGTGGTCCTCAATTTGAATACTTGTTTATTTTCCTATGCAATCCCCCCCAAGTGGCAACCATGTGCTGAGTCCTCCAGCCGAAGGAAGTGAACACAAACATCTTTATGGCGTAATGCCGTCCAAGCATGGCTGCAACCGGACCTACTGCGATCCCTCAACAGGGTGTCCTGTTAGAACCGGAAAAGAAAACCAGAGTGGTCATTCATAAAAGATTCAAGTTTGGAACATTGTTGTTTTTTAAGAGGTTGGTTAAAGCTTAGGTCACCCTAAATATCATAGCAACCAGGGATGCACTATCAGCAGAGGACCAACAAGCCAAATTCTATGTTCAACAACTATTTCTATTTTTAAAAATTATCTTCAGCATTATGTACATGTTTTATTAAAGAGGTCCTGTGATGATTTTCCTTTTTTCTGATAAATGTAGTTATAATGTTGGATACTCGTGTTAAAAAATGTAAATGCATCAAATAATTACGTTTACACACTTCGGCATGAGCTTGCAGGAAGTTTTGGATGCATCTGAGTGCTGTGTTTTGCAGTAATTTTTTGTCAATTTGTGATACCACAGAATGACAAATTTACGAACGCGGACATTTCTTGTACTTTCTACCTCCTCTATTGTGCCAATGCTTGGCGCCTCCAGTGGTTCTCTTTTCTCGTTACATGTTATCCCGCCTGCTCTGATGGCTATAAAAATAAATATGTCACCCTTTGTTCATTAAAGACCTTTTTCCTGGACTGTTTTGACAGGATGCACCAGTCAGTACGACGTTGGATTAGGAAAAAAGACGGTGCCATTGCAACATTACAACATTGTTTGAGGAAACACAATAAATGGTAGGATTAAGTATTATTTTCATTTAATTGTGGCATGCACACAATCAATATCGCCGATGTGCGATATGCAGTAAGATAAATACTGGCATTTTTATGCGGCTAAGTATTGATTTTAGAGTGGGTAGGTGTACCTAATGAAATGGCTGGTAAATCTTGACATTGTTTATGAAGTTTATTTATGACCGTGTAGAGGGTTTCATTTGCACTCTGGGAACCATTTGCTAACAGATAAAAAGGGTTAAAATTACACAATTTTTTTTGTATTTATAACTATTAATCAACTCCTAATTGTTCGTATTGGGACTGTTAACTGGATTTTCATAATAGAAATTATTAAAAAAAAAAAAAAAATGGCATGCTCGCTCAACAGTACATTCATGCAGTAATGTAATGATGACAAGTCAAAAGAAAAGTAAATAAATGTATGCGATCGTTCCTTAAGGGCAGCGGCGCCAACTTGCCCTGACTAACAAAGTTTGCTGTAGTGCAGCATGTTAATTAAAATCTGAAAAAAAATTATATTAAAATAATTGATAACATTTGATTGCTTATTTGTGTGGTTTGATATTGTTTAACATATTTTTGGGCAGACAGTTCCAAAATACATTATAAAAAAACTCCTGAATGGTAATCTCCACATTGTCAGTCCATCCACTGCCACACAGAAAAGAACTGCTGCCTTGAGTCCACTCTCTCAGCTCATGGATACAGAAAATAAACCAGCAATGAAAGATTTGTGGTGGCCTCCCACGCTGTCAGAGACATGTGGCCAGCAAATTCCTGTCTTGTTCAAAACATCATACTTACAGTATAGGTAGAGGTGGGTAGAATATATGCTGCATTTACTCTACTACATTTACTTGGCTACATTTACTTAATTAACTTTTCTGATAAATTGTACTGTCAGAGTAGTTTTAATGCAACATACTTTTGTTTTTACCTGAGTATTTTTGTGAAGAGGAAACGCTACTTTTACCTCGTTACATTGGGTTTCATTCCGATCGCTACATTGATTCATATCATCATTATATTTTTTTGTAATCTATTTGTTATTGCTTGCAAAGATGTATTATTTTGGCTTGTCAGAGAGCCTTCTTCCAGCAGCCGCTGTCTAACGAGTCGGTTTCACCATTCCAACCTTAGCACTAGATACGTTTGACTTCATTTCACCAATCAAACGAAGCTGAGCAGTGACATGATCTCACTCAAACTACATACTGTAAAAAGTGACATAATGTCAGAAGAGGCAGCACACCTATTCGATGTTTACTTACAAACTAGGGAAAAAACATTTATATCCTGCGCTGTCATCTGTGGCAGTGGACATTTTCACATTTCGGCCTACAGTAATTCCACTTCCATCTGCAGAAAACGTGGTACATTGTAGATGCTTTTTTTAGGTTTCAGTTGTGCATATGTTATCATTAGCCCTCTTATAATGTCTTGTCATGCTGTAGTAGTGTCAAACACACATGTTATGGTTGTAGTGCAACCACCATTAGAAACTTGCTACTGAATAAGAAGTAACTCCAGTTACATAGTAACCTGTTACTTGAGTAGTTTTTTTTTACTGAATACTTACTCAATTAATTATGCGGAGGACTACTTTTACTTAAGTCATATTATTTTTAGGCATTGCTTTTCAAAAAGCAGAGCGGGGAAGGGGGTGTTGAGGTGTCGGGAGCGTTGTGAGAGGCCAAGGACTTTAGGTATGAGCATCTTTTTTCATTCTTGAACGATACACGAGCCTCTAGCTAGGTGGCAGCCCTGCTCGAATTAACCAACAGGCTCAACTAGGAAATATGACCAAGTATAGAAACATAACTCTTCACTTTGCGGGTAATGAGGATATAAATAAATATTGTCAGGTTTTCATTAAGATTTCAATTCAGGGCGTGTGTGAACATGTTTTCGTCTCTGTGAGGGGCTGTGACAGAAAATAATTGATAACCACTTACTTATGCAGAGGACATGTAGTGTACAGACCTTGATCCTGTACTCGAGTTATTAGAGGAGAGCTGCACTTTTGTGGGAATTTTGCAATATCATTCACAATCCTTATGTAAAAAAATAATTCATATGTATTTATTTTTTTTCTATGCATTTGAATATTAAATAAATGCGACCAAAAGTCTGCTTTCAATGGCGCCTATGATAGCTGTTCAATTCTGCCTATTGAGCCCCTAAAAAATATTAAAATACCTTCATTAGGATAAAGGGCACATTTATAATGACATTTAACATTTTTGTAATTTTAAGCATACGCGGCGCATTTATTTAAAAAACAAATCACAACGTTCACTTTTTTTTCAAACTAATTTACCAAATATTGCTCACTGCCGACTTCATGAAAGCCAAGAAACATAATGCCACATCACTTACTGTTCAATGTCTGCTATCATTAGGATGCTGAATTATAGAATGTTGTTGTTTAGATGAAGAATTACTCATGATCCTTGCGAAGAAAAGGGGGGGAAACCAAGCGTCTTTTCATGTCATTCTCGCCATTTCCAGGTCTAAATTGGCTGTCAAAGTGTCCCAACTTGTCAGATTACGTCCATCTTTCTACTATCCAGGTGAGATGAATGATCATACTCACCAACCCTCCCGGATTTTCCGGGAGACTCCCGGAATTCAGCGTCTCCCGAAAATCTCCCGGGAAAATTTTTTTCCCGAAATTCAGGCGGCGCTGGAGGCCACGCCCCCTCCAGCCTGGACAGCCTGGTTTCACGTCCGCTTTCCTGTGTCTGCCCAATGACATTATAACTGCAGAATTATTGAGGGCGAGTTCTTAGTTTCTTATGTGGGTTTATTGTTAGGCAGTTTCATTTACGTCCTACCAGCGGGGTAACAACACACAACAACAGCAGTCATTGTTGTGACACTCTTAAACAGGACAATACTGCCATCTACTGTACATGCACCGCAACACCTCCAGGCAACTTCAACCTTAATACCATCCTCTATTCACATCCCATCTCCCCGAGTTTGTAAATAACCTAATGTAAATAATCAAATGTATTTCTAATGTATATGCTATCTGAACTAACTATGTTCTCTGCTTGCTGTACATATCCTACCTACTAAGTCACACCTACACTGTTTAAATGTCCATTTCTCTGATGATGCAATTGTTGATGACTGAAGTACTGATATCAACCAAAGCTCCTCACCCCACCCCCCGGATTGTAAATAATTCAATGTATATTGTGATATATTGGGTTGGAGTCAATAACCAGGCGACGTGATGAAGTTACGTCTCTTTACTGTGGGCTTCAGAACAGACTCACTCACTTGCCGTCAGGTGCGCAACACCACGTAAATCGTTAGCCAATCAATAAGCAACCCGATAACGCTATAGCCAACATTCACCAGGAGATGACAACAGACAACATAGATCACTCTTACATATATACTATGATGATTAACTTGTGTGATGACTGTATTATGCTGATAGATATATTTGTACCATGAATTGATTAACGTGGACTCAGACTTAAACAACTTGAAAAACTTATTGGGGCGTTACCATTTAGTGGTCAATTGTACGGAATATGTACTGTACTGTGCAATCTACTAATAAAAGTTTCAATCAAACAAATCCTCACCTCTTAAACGCAGGTTGTCTATCATATTTCAATTTAGTGTTGGGGTGAGCATGAAAAAATTGTTGAGAAGAACTGCTCTAAATAATATCGGTTCTTCAACTTAAGTAAACTTTTCGGCTATTCTACCCACCATTGTGCGTAAGTATGTGCTTAAGGCAAAGTGGAAAAAAAACAAAACAAGATTGAGATTCTCTCATTCAGAGGACTACCATAGTGTACCCTTTTTTTTTTGCCTTCTTAGCTTATTTGCATTGCTCTTTGTTCGACCAAATGGAATAAATAGATCATCAGTTATTGTCTGGCTTGAGTGGGTAGCACTTGCCCCTACTATAAGCGATTAAATGTAAAATTTTACGGTACTAAGCAGCTCTTTTCCCCTAAGGGGCGTTTTGGATTCGTTGGTCTCCTTTTGCAAACAAGAAGCCATATGTGTGAATTGACATCTATTTCCCTACAGTCACATTTATAACGCTAAATGTGCACTCTGCATGAGAAATGTTTGGATCCATACATTATAGGGCTTGTCCATATGGCTGTCAGGTGTTGAGAGTGGAATGTTTTTTTTCACACGAATAAGATTTTGATCTACATGCATATCCATCTATCCATCTATCTTAGTTCAGCTAAAATGGGTCCGTATTAGGAAAAATAATAATAAGATAACTTTGAAATATTTCAGTGCAGCTATTGGCGCCACTGCAATGCAACATGGCAGCTTCTAGGGGGAGAAATGTTTCTGTAAATATTAAAAAATGAAATGTGTCTTCTATCCTTTATGACGAGAGTTTGGACAGTTCATAGTAGCGAGCTGTGTCTGTGTGTGTGTGTCTCCAAAAAGCGCTATGTTGCACTTTTATCCCATTTTTTACATACAATATATATTTGGCCTTTTTTTTGTTGACTCTTCCTATGTTTAGTGTTTAGTTCCTGTTCAGCACTCTTATTTTGTAGTTTCCACTTCCTGTTACTTGTCTTTGCAGCACTTTTACTTTGTTTGCCAGCGCACTTGTTTTCGTTGAGTGATCAAGTCTATTTAGATTCATCTGTTTCTGCTGGCTGGTTGCTGTTACATTGCTTCTTGTATGTCTCGTATTTGGAGATTGCACTAAGTCTGTTTTGTATTTGCATAGCTTCCCCTGTGCTTCCTGTGCACTCCTAGCAGCACTAGTGTTTTGTTTTGTTCGTATATTAAATAATTTTTACCCGTACACTGTTCTCTGCATCTTAGGATCACAACAACTACCACTACGATGCGGCCACAGCGTCACATACAGTAGTACTCTGTAACTCGGCTTTTATCCAACATAATATATGACAATATCAACATAGAAGTATGACAGGAGGACACAGACATTAGCAACATTAGCACAGCTACAGCACTAACCTTTCACTAAATTTGTATATTTGATGCGGAGAAACACAATGAAAAAACTTACAGATTCCATCATGCTACATCTGTAGCTGACGGGCGAATAGTTGTTGTTTATGTTTTGAAGCCTGCTTATTTATTTATTTTTAAAACAGGGTGTAACCATTGAGCGATACATCGAAAGATCAATTTACCGGTATATTCCTAAATTTTAAGTTTATACATTTTGACTTGGCAGGTTTCCGATTCAAGATTGTTTTAAAATAGATCCGATCGATTTTATTGATAATATAAAAAGGTAAAAATTGTCACGATCGGCTTAACTGGAGTAGGACCCCAAGGCAGAGCAGAAAATAATTGAAAATAATAACAAAAGAGCACTCAAAAATAAATGAAGACACTAATAACTAAGGTTACACAGTTTATTTATATATCCCTAAATCACAAGTGTCTCAAAGGGCTGCACAAGCCACAACGACATCCTCAGTTCAGATCCCACATAAGGGCAAGGAAAAACTCACAACCCAGTGGGATGTCAATGTGAATGACTATGAGAAACCTTGGAGAGGATCGCAGATGTGGGTGGGCGAGGAAATTAGTATCAGGTTTGCAAACAGGTGGTTACACCCCATGACCCAGAAACCAGGCACTGCAACAAAAACAAGATAGGCGGCAGCAGTGCTGCCAGATCATGACAAACATTGGATTTAAGAACAGCAGCTTAAGTTTTACACGTTAACGTTAAGTCCATTTTTTCCGTCTGTGACGTCATCAGAACAAAAATGGCAAAAAGCTATGTTGGCTGAGAAAGGTCACAAAAAAATGCAAACGCCACAACACAATATCATTAATTCAACAGCGTTGACTTACAGCACGATTGCAAAAGGCATAACACATACAAACAACACAACAATTTAAAGCCGCAACACAACTTTAAGCTACAAAAGTCGCGGCCGCTTCACTGACACACCGACTTCCAGAACACAGCAACATGAAGTGTGAAACACAACACACAACTGACATCTAAGGAGAAGTAATTTCATCAATAACTAATAATATTAGAAGGGATGGATGAAGGAGGCAATGGAAATTAGGAAGGGAGGGACCAACACCATCAACGTACGGCCAGATCGGGGAACTTTATTTAGCAGGCAAATCCATCCATTTTCTACCGCTTATTCCCTTTTGGGGTCGCGGGGGGCGCTGGCGCCTATCTCAGCTACAATCGGGCGGAAGGCGGGGTACACCCTGGACAAGTCGCCACCTCATCGCAGGGCCAACACAGATAGACAGACAACATTCACACTCACATTCACACACTAGGGCCAATTTAGTGTTTCCAATCAACCTATCCCCAGGTGCATGTCTTTGGAAGTGGGAGGAAGCCGAAGTACCCGGAGGGAACCCACGCATTCACGGGGAGAACATGCAAACTCCACACAGAAAGATCCCGAGCCTGGATTTGAACCCAGGACTGCAGGACCTTCGTATTGTGAGGCAGACGCACTAACCCCTCTGCCACCGTGAAGCCCTAGCAGGCAAATCTACTGTTAAAATTTTGCTTACTGCGCATTTATTTAAAATTGCTTGAATGATTAAAATGAGAGCAGAAAATGTTTCCTCTTGTTTCAACCTAATGTGTTGGTTAAACTTTAATTAAATAAGATGTGAATTAATTGGCCATTAACTGTTGTTTACTTTCTTGTTAACATCCATAATTTATTTCTACACAATTCCCAAGAAATAACAGGAATATAAGAATCTTCACCTACAGTGTCCAGTATCCAGTGTTTATGTCAAAGTCACACTGGTAGATTTTTTTTTTGTATGAAAAAGCTACTGAATCGATTTCAGCGCAGTGAATCGTTTCGGGTTGCATTGTTCTAGAAAATAATATTTTCCCTGAATCGTATTGGCAACCACAACTACCGAATCCAATCAAAGTTAAAACGAATTGTTACACCACTAATAAAAAAAAGCTTTGTCCTGTGAAGTTGTGGTTGTAAACGGACTCATCTCGTCAGCAGGTGGTATCATGTCCATTAGGTTTTTCTGTTTATAACTTATAAAAAACCCCGGAACATTAAACCTGTTTGAGAAGTGGACACACCGCTTCTTAACTGTCTATGCGACGTCAAGGCTTGGTTAGCCCGGAATTTTTTAATAATGAATGAGGGAAAAACGGAAATTTTAGTTTTTGGTCCGGCCCTTACTGACTTGGGACCATTGCAAAATTATGTGCGTCCCAAAGTCACCAGCCTTGGCGTCACTATAGACAGCGATTTTAAAGTAGACAAACAAGTCAATGGCGTTTTAAAATCGTGTTTTTATCACCTTCGTCTTTTAGTAAAGGTTAAACCGTTTTTATCTTTTAACCTTTTTGAACAAGTCGTGCATGCTTTTATTTCAAGTCACCTGGACTACTGCAATGCACTTTATGCTGGCATTAGCCAAAAAACTCTCTCCCGGTTGCAGTTAGTCCAGAACGCGGCAGCACGACTTTTAACAGGGGCCAGGAAACGCCAGCATATAACTCCAATTCTTCAGAGTTTGCACTGGCTCCCTGTTCATTTTAGAATTGATTTTAAAACATTGCTGTTTGTTTTTAAATCTTTACACGGACTGGCACCTCAATATATCTCGGACCTCATCCAAATTTACATTCCTGCGCGCGCTCTGAGGTCCGAGAGCCAGCTCCAGCTCGTGGTGCCCAAGACCAGACTTAAGACCAGGGGAAACAGGGCCTTCTCTGTGGTCGGCCCTAAGCTCTGGAACACTCTGCCGCTCCATGTTCAAACTGCTTCCACAGTGGAGTGTTTTAAGTCTCGTCTTAAGACCCACTTTTATTCTTTGGCTTTTAACACTATGTGAGTTGTGTGGTCCTCTGTCCTCTGTTGTCCTCTGTGTTTTTTATACACTTTGATTTCTATTTAACTGTTTTAATAGATTTTACCCTTTAAAATAGTTTTTAATCATATCTGTTTTTATATTGTTTTTAATGGTTTTATATTTATTTATTTTTTGTTTTTATTCAGTCATTGGTGGAGCATAATATTGTTTTATTTTTTTTTTAATATTTTTAACATGGCTGTGCAGCACTTTGGAAACGTTATTGTTGTTTAAATGTGCTATATAAATAAATTGGATTGGATTGGTGTAACGTAATTTAAAAAGTCACGTTTGTATAATAGGGCATATTTAATACTAGTACTGCATGATTGTAGACCACTACAATGTCCACCAGCAGATGTTTTTTTTTTCGAACTTCCCAAATTGAAAGCACAATGAGTGTACCATAATTTTGGGACTATAGGGCGCACTATAAATCCTTTCATTTTCTCAAAACTCAACAGTGCGCCTTATAACCCGTTGCGTCTAATGTACGGAATAATTTTGGTTGTGCTTACCGACTTCAAAGCTATTTTATTTGGTAAATGGTGAAATGATATGTGTAACCAGTAGATGGCAGTCATACAAGAAATACGTGTAGACTGCAATATGACTCAAGTAAACAACACCAAAATATTATATGTTCCATTGAGAATATAGAACATTACCCACGTCGCTCAAAAATTCATCACAATGTTTTAGTACAAATTTGGTAAGCTATGAAGCCACACCGCTTGGTGGGTTGTACTGTGCTTCAACATACAAATATCACTATGGTATGTGTAAAAGGTAAGACATATCTGGTGTTTTGTTTCGCAATATTATGCAAAGGCCATTTTTCTTACCTTCTGGTACCTGCTGATCTGTATTTTGTATGTGCATAAGTCCTGAAAATGTTTGCGCATCCACCTTTGTAGTCTGTGCCGACGCCATAGTCGATAAGCTTCTTCTTTTTGTCTATCTTCTTGTTATGGGACATTCATCCTCTGCTGTTGCCATTTCTAAAATAAAGTAGTGTAAAGTTCTTACTCATATCTGTCAGTAAACTCACCATGAAAGCGCTAAAACTACAGGTGTAGTGGGTTTACATAATTCACCCAAGGAAATGTAATTATTAGAGAGTTCCAGTCGGACATTTCCGGCCGGCATTGTTATTGCACTAGTGAGCCACGGATGAGAAGATGCTGCTCCGTTATTGATTCAAGTAAAGTCTGAATGTCATTAAAACAGTTAGCTCCATCTTTTGACATTTCTTCCACTGCCATCCCTGCACGCTACACCGGTACAACAAAGATGACGGAGAAAAGACGCTGCCGAAGGCGAGGTATGTAAATAAGACCGCCCACAAAATGGCGCATCCTAAAGCCTCAGAAAGCGAAATGAAGATGATCGGTAAAACAGAACCTATGCAACATTTTGACCAAATAACCACTATTACATGTTATGTACACCACAAGAAAGTGTTTTCAATTTAGAAAAAAATATAATAATATAACCCCTTTAATGCACCCGGTATTCCGGTGCGCTTTTTGTACGAAAATAGACCTGACTAGACCCGCTCATCGGCAGTGCGCCTCATAATCCGGTGCGCCCTATGGTCCGGAAAATTCGATAGTTGCTCTAACTAGTAAAAGGTTCTAATTTCTTAAAGTTAGTCCATGTCACAAGCTCAAAATTTGATGTTTTTAAACAAAACAATCAAAGAAAAACATTTCTGTTTAGCATATGTTACCATTAATGGTTTACAAATAATACATTAAAATTGATTTCTATATTTTTCACATTTGAAATTTGAATTCAATGACATTTGTTTGTCGACCCAAATAGGACGAGTAGTGCTCATGGTTTCCACTAACGACTGTCTCGTAAACATGCACATAATGTGTGCATGCACAAAAAAGCAGTCCCCAAGTGTTACACGGAGCATACCTTACATGCTTGGAGCAGGGAGCCAATGGGATCTAATGCTTGCTGCATGTTAGTTAGTTTGTTAAAGGGATGGAACGATATGAACATTTCATATTATCTTTATTGGTTATGGATATCAATATTATCATATTCAATCATTTGATTGATTGATTGAAGCTTTTATTAGTACAGTACATATTCCGTACAATTGACCACTAAATGGTAACACCTGAATAAGTTTTTCAACTTGTTTAAGTCAGGGTCCACGTTAATCAATTCATGGTAATCTTGTTGAATGTGCTCGAAAGGTATCGTCCTGGTCGTGGAACTGTGGACCAGCTCTATACTCTCGGCAGGGTCCTTGAGGGTGCATGGGAGTTTGCCCAACCAGTCTACATGTGTTTTGTGGACTTGGAGAAGGCATTCGACCGTGTCCCTCGGGAAGTCCTGTGGGGAGTGCTCAGAGAGTATGGGGTATCGGACTGTCTGATTGTGGCGGTCCGCTCCCTGTATGATCAGTGTCAGAGCTTGGTCCGCATTGCCGGCAGTAAGTCGAACGCATTTCCAGTGAGGGTTGGACTCCGCCAAGGCTGTCCTTTGTCACCGATTCTGTTCATAACTTTTATGGACAGAATTTCTAGGCGCAGTCAAGGCGTTGAGCGGTTCCGGTTTGGTGACCGCAGGATTAGGTCTGACCGGGATCTTCAGCTCTCACTGGATCGGTTCGCAGCCGAGTGTGAAGCGACCAGAATGAGAATCAGCACCTCCAAGTCCGAGTCCATGGTTCTCGCCCGGAAAAGGGTGGAATGCCATCTCCGGGTTGGGGAGGAGACCCTGCCCCAAGTGGAGGAGTTCAAGTACCTAGGAGTCTTGTTTACGAGTGGGGGAAGAGTGGATCGTGAGATCGACAGGCGGATCGGTGCGGCGTCTTCAGTAATGCGGACGTTGTACCGATCCGTTGTGGTGAAGAAGGAGCTGAGCCGGAAGGCAAAGCTCTCAATTTACCGGTCGATCTACGTTCCCATCCTCACCTATGGTCATGAGCTTTGGGTCATGACCGAAAGGATAAGATCACGGGTACAAGCGGCCGAAATGAGTTTCCTCCGCCGTGTGGCGGGGCTCTCCCTTAGAGATAGGGTGAGAAGCTCTGCCATCCGGGAGGAACTCAAAGTAAAGCCGCTGCTCCTTCACATCGAGAGGAGCCAGATGAGGTGGTACGGGCATCTGGTCAGGATGCCACCTGAACGCCTCCCTAGGGAGGTGTTTAGGGCACGTCCAACTGGTAGGAGGCCACGGGGAAGACCCAGGACACGTTGGGAAGACTATGTCTCCTGGCTGGCCTGGGAACGCCTCGGGATCCCCCGGGAAGAGCTAGACGAAGTGGCTGGGGAGAGGGAAGTCTGGGTTTCCCTGCTTAGGCTGTTGCCCCCGCGACCCGACCTCGGATAAGCGGAAGAAGCTGGATGGATGGATGGATGAAATCTTTTAACCAAGTTTTATTAAAAAATAACTATAGTAAATTGACACAATATATTTTCTTGGCAGAAAGAAACTTTTTGGGATTCTTTAGAGCCATACTTGTGACGCTTGTGTGGCATTGTAATGCCGGATTGGTTCTTCCGGGGATGCGTCGAAGCGATGAACACAACAAGGTAAGTTATAAATGGATTTATTAAATAAACAAATGGCTTAGCGTAAAAGCTAGCGAGAATATACATACAAAGATGAAGGTCGAGAGTCGTCACTGTTGCGCGTGGGCAAATTAGGATCCGAGAAAGACTGAACAGAAAAGGCTGGCTTATAAAGGAGGGTGATTAGCTGAAGCAGGTGTGCGGTACGAGTGTAGCAGGTGAACTAATGAGTAACCAGAGTGATGGGCAAAACAGGAAATAAACGGGTCAGACTGAGAATGAAACAAAAATGGAAATAACAAACATGTGAAGATCTGAGCAGCAGATCGCAACAGTATTCCCCCCCAACAAAAGACAGATACCAGATGTCTCAAAAACACAAACAAAAACTTGAACCCCCTCCCCAAAACCAGAAAGTCCACAAACGAAGGGAGGGCGGAGGGAGGCCACGGTGGAGGGTCGCCAGATCGCATGTCCCCGAATCCACCGAGGACACATCATGTGGCGGCGGCGGGTGGAACGCTGCTGCCGAACAAGTTTTGGCGGGCGACCTCGAAAAGGCCACATTAGTGGCCGCCTCGCAGGATGAGGTGCCCGGCGAGGCGGACGACCCGGGCACGGCCACATCCGTGGCCGACATGGAGGAGGGAGTGTCTGGCGAGGAGGATGACCTCGCAGAGGCCACGCCCGTGGTCGACGTGGTGGACGACGCCTCAGCACCGAAATCCCAGCAGGCTTGGAAGCAGCAGACGAGGGTGCGGGGACTGCAGCCAAAGCAGGCCCGAGTGCAGCTGGCGAGGATGATGCGGGTGCTGCAGCCGCAGGAGTCGTCGGAGGCGGCCTGGGAGCCGCAGGAGTCGTCGGAGGCGGCCTGGGAGCCGCAGGAGTCGTCGGAGGCGGCCTGGGAGCCGCAGGAGTCGTCGGAGGCGGCCTGGGAGCCGCCGGAGTCGTCGGAGGCGGCCTGGGAGCCGCCGGAGTCGTCGGAGGCGGCCTGGGAGCCGCCGGAGTCGTCGGAGGCGGCCTGGGAGCCGCCGGAGTCGTCGGAGGCGGCCTGGGAGCCGCCGGAGTCGTCGGAGGCGGCCTGGGAGCCGCCGGAGTCGTCGGAGGCGGCCTGGGAGCCGCCGGAGTCGTCGGAGGCGGCCTGGGAGCCGCCGGAGTCGTCGGAGGCGGCCTGGGAGCCGCCGGAGTCGTCGGAGGCGGCCTGGGAGCCGCCGGAGTCGTCGGAGGCGGCCTGGGAGCCGCCGGAGTCGTCGGAGGCGGCCTGGGAGCCGCCGGAGTCGTCGGAGGCGGCCTGGGAGCCGCCGGAGTCGTCGGAGGCGGCCTGGGAGCCGCCGGAGTCGTCGGAGGCGGCCTGGGAGCCGCCGGAGTCGTCGGAGGCGGCCTGGGAGCCGCCGGAGTCGTCGGAGGCGGCCTGGGAGCCGCCGGAGTCGTCGGAGGCGGCCTGGGAGCCGCCGGAGTCGTCGGAGGCGGCCTGGGAGCCGCCGGAGTCGTCGGAGGCGGCCTGGGAGCCGCCGGAGGCGGCCTGGGAGCCGCAGGAGTCGTCGGAGGCGGCCTGGGAGCCGCAGGAGTCGTGACTGGTGTGAGCTCCAGCCTCATCGTCGGCGCCGGTGTGGGCTCCAGCTTCTTCGTCGGCAGTGCTTGGCGGCGTGGAGCTGGTACCGGCGCTTGTCGAGGAGCTGGCACTGGAGTGGGCTCCAGCCCTGTCGACACAGGTGAAGGTTCCAGCCCCGTCGTCGACGCTGGTGTGGGCTCCAGCCCCGTCGTCGACGCTGGTGTGGGCTCCAGCCCCGTCGTCGGCGGTGCTTGGCGGCGCGGAGCTGGTACCGGCGCTTGGCGGCGTGGAGCTGGTACCGGCGCTTGGCGGCGTGGAGCTGGTACTGGAGTAGGCTCCAGCTCTGGAGCTGGTACTGGAGTGGGCTCCAGGCTAAAGTCTGTAACTGGTATGAGAACCAGTTCTGGGTCGGAGGCTGGTGTGAGAACCAGGTGGGAGTCTAGTGCTGGCTTGAGAACCAGGCTAGCAACATTTTCTGGTGTGAAAACCAGGCGAGAGTCTAATTCTGGCTTGAAAACCAGGCGAGAGTCATGTGCTGGTGTGAGAACCAGACTGGGAGCAGTGCAGAACACCGGTGGTGGAGGACGTGCTGGAGGTAATGACCTCGCGAGTCCGAACACCGGTGGAGGAGGTCTACAAGGCCGTTGAGACTTGGCCGGGGGAAAAACAGGTGGAGGAGGTCTACAAGGCCGTTGAGATTTGGCCGGGGAAAAATCAGGTAGAGGAGGTCTACAAGGCCGTTGAGACTTGGCCGGGGGAAAAACAGGTGGAGGAGGTCTACAAGGCCGTTGAGACTTGGCCAGGGGAAAAACAGGTGGAGGAGGTCTACAAGGCCGTTGAGATTTGGCCGGGGGAAAAACAGGTGGAGGAGGTCTACATGGTGGCTGTGGTTTAGAGGGTAGTATCTGTGCTACCTCCGTAGCACAGCTATAGGTCATAGCCCCTTCCTCCAGACGGGGATCCCAGACCCGTTCCCTATGGTCAGGGACTGACCTTAAGGGAGGGTGGTGGGAGGCTTGGAGGCGGGCCGACTCCTCCCCTTTAATTTGTCCAGAATTTCCTTTAGAAAAGGGAGGAAACACCTTGGACTTGGCCGGAGAATGAGGTTTTAAAGGAGGTGTAGGAGAAAAACTAGGTGACTGAGGTTGACTAGAATAATAAGAAAAAATATCCTGATAATTCTGTATCTTGTCATGAATGTTATTGATATTCAAAAAAGGTTGGGAATGAGAATTACTGTCCACAATATAAAAATCTTCTGAAAAAATGTCATCAACAGAGGCCGGTGTTGCGTCACCGGTGGGCGTTCCCCAATTGACGTCATCGCTTGTGTCAGAAAAAGTGTCATGGCAGCTTAAGGAATGATTTGAAAAAAAACAAGCAGGATTACCGGTAATGACGGGTGAATCCTGGACGGGGTGAAACTTGCTGTGTCCATGGGGAGGAATAAGTGGTGCTGGAACATTACTGCCGTGCGGGGGGCCTCTCCACTGGACCCCCCGCCTCTTCGGGGCAGCGCGAACGGCTTCGGAGGGGACTTCAGGCCCACAGTCAAGTCTTTCCTGCTCCCAAGCCACGAGCTCCAACCACAAACCCAAGTCGAAGGGTTCCTCCCGTGGTTTCGACGCGGAAAAACATTTTGATGCTCGGATCCTACTGTGACGCTTGTGTGGCATTGTAATGCCGGATTGGTTCTTCCGGGGATGCGTCGAAGCGATGAACACAACAAGGTAAGTTATAAATGGATTTATTAAATAAACAAATGGCTTAGCGTAAAAGCTAGCGAGAATATACATACAAAGATGAAGGTCGAGAGTCGTCACTGTTGCGCGTGGGCAAATTAGGATCCGAGAAAGACTGAACAGAAAAGGCTGGCTTATAAAGGAGGGTGATTAGCTGAAGCAGGTGTGCGGTACGAGTGTAGCAGGTGAACTAATGAGTAACCAGAGTGATGGGCAAAACAGGAAATAAACGGGTCAGACTGAGAATGAAACAAAAATGGAAATAACAAACATGTGAAGATCTGAGCAGCAGATCGCAACAATACTGTCGTGATCCGTCATAACAGATCATGTCTTCTAATGGTTTGGAATTTATGTTGCCAGTGCTCCTATGACTCCCTTAGTTACGTTTTCCTGTTGCCCGGAGAGTTGAGTGTTTTACACCTGGTTCTGTTTCATGGTTATTGGTTCCACCTGCTACCGCCCTACTTATGTCTCTTTTTAGGCCCTGGTACCGTGCACTCAGTGTGGTTGCATTGTTCGTCTTATGACGAGTTATTTCCGTGGTACCGTTTGCTATTGTCAGAGTTAAAACCGTTTTTGTTATGCTATGCTAAGCTTGTATTGCGCTAGATGCACTTCCAATGGCATGGGTGTATTTTGCCTTGCCTTGGATTTAAAGACTTCTCCTGCAAAGCTGTTTTCTTGCATGTCCTTCCGCATCCTGGGGAACACAATCCTCACTACGACGTGACCCAAACGCAACACATACACATATAGCTCGGTTGGTAGAGTGACCGTGTCAGCAACTTGAGGGTTCCAGGTTCAGACAGAATTGTGTATACAAATTTAGCTTGTGGGATGATTTCTTAATGTGGAAATACATTAATACTGTCTTGTATTCACATAGGCATTTATGCTATGCTTACAAAATGGTACATCACTTCATTATTAAAATTTGGCAAGAGAAGCTTACCAAAACATTATAAAACCTCTCGTAGACTTAGACTATCTTAGACTATCTTTTTTGATAGCCAAAGGAAATTGTTTGATCACAATAGCTCAATTACAAGAAGAAAAGATAAACAATACTTTCAATAGCACTACAAAATAGTAAAAAATATAAAAACAATACCAAATATATTGAAATTAGAATAACAATACAATAAGAAAACAATAAAATGGGTAGACCATAAAATACAATGAAATGAACAGGATTCACACATAGTTACAACTAGACAAAGAAACATCATTACGGAATAGACAAAGAATGAGAAGGAGTAAGAAGTTAATACAACTTAAATGTACACAATATAAAAAGAAAGGTGCGACAATGTTGAGCGAGTATAAATGTATAAATAATTAAAATAATAATAATTTTGAATAATTCTTAGTATGACTGAGAGGAATTGCAAGGAAGCTGTCTGGTGCTTCCGACAACTGACCCACACTGCCAAGATGGTTTTATGGCATGAAGACATGAATGATGTCAGACTGTCTAACTTCTGGGCGGTATTTTCTGTGTGGGCCGACCACCTTGACAAAGTGCATGAAGCCATACAGTCCAGCAGGATCCGACAGCACCTGGCAGCCGAATCTATGATCACGGTGAATGTGACTTTGTTTGGAAAAGATGGTTTTAAATTTCATTTTAGAGTGGCAGTTAAACATTTCCTTCCACTGGACAGACTATTTGATCATGACATGTGGTGCAGGGTACTCACACTTCCTATGGGCGGTCAGACAGCCTTCAGTCTTCAGTCTGCTTCTCTCTCCTCCTTCTCACATTACGACATCTTTGCTTCTCTTCCATGTGCTCCCCCTGAGTGCCTTCACTCCAGACATTTCACAGATAGTATGAATGTGCGTACTTCCCACCTTGTTCTGATATCACACACATACTGAAGCAGGACAGCAAATAAGCCTTTATATCCGTTTTTAAGAAGTGTTGTCATTGAGCTTAGTTGACAGAGGTGAAAAACAATAGCTTTTGGATTGATGTAAAATAATATGGCTGAAAACTGATGTTATAGTGGCTTGTAATAGCATTTTTGTCCTGCTTAAGTGGTGGTCAGTATAATTGGTGGACCAGCCAGGACACTTGTATTTTTTTTGTGTTTCACATCACATTTGAGTAATCTGCAGTGCTTGTATAAAATATGAAGTGCACAAAATGTTAGATTAGAGAAATTAGAGCTGTCAAACAATTAAAATATTGAATCACGATTAATCACAGTTTGTTCATAGTTAACTCAATCAATCGCGATTAATCGCAGATGAATACAATTTTTGTCATTAGAAAGTCTACACCATACAAATAATATTCAAGTTTATGTTACCATAATTGGACAATTAGTTTTCTTTAAAGACATTTTAAAATATTATGCTGTTTTAAACAGCTCAACACAAAACGGATTTAAAACATACTTTTAATGACAGTAAAACAATTTCCGGCAGTGTGTTGGTGTCTTGCCAGATTTTCTATTTTTTAGGAATACATAATTTGTATTCCTGCTATAAAAGACTTTGCATTTAGAGTAGAGGAGCTACACTTCCATGTTTAAATATCAGTTTCCCGCATTAACATCACAAAATGTGGATTGTTACGATCATCGTCTGATTGCCAAAGATGATAGGTAATGATACCTGTGATATTTCTACCTGAATAAATGCTTCTGATATTCTGTACATTACATGTTGTAAGGTTAATGGTATTCATATCTCTGCATGACATTTTTTTATCTTTTGTGTCAACTTGTGGCCCTGCCTCAACCCACAGATTTGTCTTAATTGAGTGAATAACTGACTAAAAGTGTTCATTTTGTTTATGTCAATCCGTTATACTGTAGATAGCTCAAAATCGTCCCAGCACGGAACACTACTATTTTTACTATTGGTATTTATGGCCTAGCAGAGGTTCACTGATATGGATTTCAACCAAAACACAGCAGGATTACAAATTATGTATTCCTATAAAATACAAAATCTGGCAATACACTAACACACTGCTGGGAATTGTTTTACTGTCTTAAAAAGTGTGTTTAAATCCTTTTTGTGTTGAGCTGTTTAAAAAAGCATAATATTTAAAACATTTCTTTAAAGCAAACTAATTGTCCAATCACGGTAACATAAACTTGAATATAATCTGTCTGGAGTAGAATTTCTAATGACAAAACATGCACAGAAGTCGAGGCTCATAATGTAAACGAAAGGTAATGTGGTAAAAGGATACGGATAAGGGCTAAAATCGAATCAGTCATACCCCCTCTAGTTTCTGGTATTTCCAGGAAGTTTCATGAAAATCCACCCATAACTTTTTTAGTTATGTTGCTTACAAGCAAAGTAACAAACTACCAATCTAACTCTAATGATTACATACCTCCTGCTGGAGGTAATTGTGCAATTAACCCGTCCCAGACAGACTATAAATATAATACATTGTATAGAAAATATTTACAGTTTTACTTGTGAAAATAATTCAACGTTTACGTTATGGTGTGATGTGCACATCTGCATGCGGGTCATTTCCAGGACCCATTCCATTCAATACATAAAAAGATCGGATTAACAAATTTACCAAATCTAAATTATGCATCATACCATACTGTGTGAACGTGGTCTAATTCATTATCAACACGTGGGATTCTTTGTATGGGCACTCCATTCTGCAGTACCACACACTAGCATAGGGACTAGTTTGTTATGCACAATATAAACAATATATACATTCCTGCTAAAATTGTTTGACTTTGCTTATATTTTCTTTGGAGTAGTCCATGTTTTTATTATTTAGGGAATCCATACAGAAATGTATCATAGAGGGCCATAGGAATATTGGCACCAAAACAAAACCTCACAAAATAAAAGAAAAACATTTAGGATATATATAAGAACAACATTGCTATACTGATGATATTTTAGGAGGAGCACTTTACGTTAGTCTACGTGTTTTGTGAAGTTGTTCAGCTTGAAATGAGCGAATGTAAAAGTGAAGTTATAAGGCGTTTCGCTTGCAGCCATTTGTTTCATGTTGTATTGGAAGAAGAGCAATAGAGAAATATTTGGCAGGCTTGTCACTGACAATTTTGTTATCTTTTAGTGTTTCCTAAGTTTGTGTTTTATTTCCTGTCAGCGCTCTTATTTTGGTTCCTTTTCGCACGTCTCCCTAAGCGCTTGTTTCTCTCACCTGTACCTGATTGGCACTCTGGCACACCTGGTGGCAATTGCCAATCAGGCCACTATTTAAACCTGCATCGCCCTCCAGTCAGTGCTGGAGTATTGTTTGCTGTGAGCTGTTTCTGTTTGCTGTATGCTGATAGCTGTTTGCAGCTTTCTGTCTTCTAGTTCCTTGTTTCCTGCTTGCTGGTTCCTGTTCACTGCTTCCAGTTTGCCTGTTCCTGGTTCCTGTTTTTTTTACCTGCATTTTGGATATTAAATCATGTTTTCCTGCTCCAAGCCTGCCATCTCTGCATCTTGGGGTTTATCATCAACAGTACCTGACAGTAATGAGGCAGCACAGTCTGCAAACACCGACACACAGAGAAGTTCCACATTCTTCACTTTGTGTAGGCAAACTATATTTGAGGACCACAGTCTCTTTCACATACCAGAATGTGGCATTATATATAATGTGTACTGTGGATATGGAATGCGACGAGAGTTTCGAAAAGTCTAAATAAAAGAACGCAAATGTTTGCAACACCCAGAAGAGTTAAAGGCCTACCGAAACCCACAACTACCGACCACGCAGTCTGATAGTTTATATATCAATGATGAAATATTAACATTGCAACACATGCCAATACGGCTTGTTTAGTTTACTAAATTACAATTTTAAATTTCCCGCGGAGTTTCTTGTTAAAAACGTCGCGGAATGATGACACGTATGATGATGCGTGCGCGTGACGTCTCGAGTTGGAGGGGACATACTGTGTTAGCGCAGCACCTCTAGCAGCTAAAAGTTGTCTCTTCTCATTGCGCAATTACACAGTATTTTGGACATCTGTGTTGCTGAATCTTTTGCAATTTGTTAAATTAATAATGGAGAAGTCAAAGTACAAAGATGGAGGTGGGAAGCTTTAGCCTTTAGCCACACAAACACACGGTGTTTCCTTGTTTAAAATTCCCGGAAGTGAAGCTTTACTATGGATCAGAGCGGTCAAGCGAACATGGATCCCGACCTCTTGTCAACCGGCAGGTTTCGGTGAGAAAATTGTGGTAAAAAGTAGCCTCTTACCGGAGATCAGCGGAACTTCTGTCGTGCTGCTGCTGCCGTGACCAATTCCCTTAGAGACTGGCGTCAAGACACCCGTGGACACACCCCTCTGACTATCAGGTACTATATAATCTCACTAAAACACTAGCAACACAATAGAAAGATAAGAGATTTCCCAGAATTATCCTAGTAAATGTGTCTAAAAACATCTGAATCGCTCACAATGCAATCGCCTTTTTTTAATTTTTTACTTTATTTTTCTAGTCCTTCGCTATCAATATCCTCAGCCACAAATATTTCATCCTCGCTCAAATTAATGGGGAAATTGTTGTTTTCTTGGTCCGAATAGCTCTTTTTGTTGGAGGCTCCCATTATAAACAATGTCACGATGTGAGGAGCCCTCACACGGATGACGTCATCATCTGCGACTTCCGGTAAAGGCAAGGCTTTTTTATTAGCGACCAAAAGTTGTGAACTTTATCGTCAATGTTCTCTACTAAATCCTTTCAGCAAAAATATGGCAATATCGCAAAATGATCAAGTATGACATAGAATGGACCTGTTATTCCCGTTTAAGTAAGAAAATCTAATTTCAGTAGGCCTTTTAGCTTTTACCAAAGGCAACAATCATAGAGGAAGCGTTTAGCACATACACAATGTTGACATGTATTGTTATATTTTGATTAAGACGGGGAAACACGCTACGCGTAAACGGCGCGTGCAACGGCAACAAACATGGCAGTAGACGCAAAGTTAAATCATAAAATACAACCTTACCCGAGCAAAGACAATGCATATTCACCTTGACCCTGTCACACACAAAAGATGTTGTAAATCTCCATGCTTTTCCAAGTTTCCATCTGTTTTGTCGTGTAGAATGGCATCTGGAGCACAATTGTTCGATATGGCCGGGAACGCGACTGACGCGTATAATCCTTGATATCAGCCAATAAAGTATTGGGGTCTATTCCACTGAATTGCATTGTATTTTTTGCTCGTATCTGCTTTTTGCAGGAAGATTTAAGTCTCTTTTGTACTCAGATAGTTCACGCGCTGCTTGCTGTGCAACAGCCATCTTGGCTAGGTTGACGACTACTATTTTTTTACTTTTGGGAAGAAGTCATGTAACGGAATACAAGCAATATAAAGGCATTGAGTGAAGTCTAAAGCAAAATGTTACTCAAACTGCAGGTTGGATTTGTTTTTTTATTCTACATATATTAAATAATAATTAGCAAATGCCATCCATCCATCCATCCAATTTCTTCCGCTTATCCGAGGTCGGGTCGCGTGGGCATCAGCCTAAGCAGAGAAGCCCAGAAGCTCCACTCCCTAGCATCTTCGTCCAGCTCTTCCCGGGGAATTCCGAGACGTTTCCAGGCCAGCCGGGAGACATAGTCTTCCCAACGGGTCCTGGGTCTTCCCCGTGGCCTCCTACCGGTCGGACGTGCCCTAAACACCTCCCTAGGGAGGCGTTCGGGTGGAATCCTGACCAGATGCCCGAATCACCTCATCTGGCTCCTCTCGATGTGGAGGAGCAGCGGCTTTACGTTGAGCTCCTCCCGGATGGCAGAGCTCCTCACCCAATCTCTAAGGGAGAGCCCCGCCACCCGGCAGAGGAAACTAGTTTTGGCCTCTTGTACCCGTGATCTTGTCCTTTCGGTCATGACCCAAAGCTCATGACTATAGGTGAGGATGGGAACGTAGATCGACCGGTAAATAGAGAGCTTTGCCTTCCGGCTCAGCTCCTTCTTCACCACAACGGATTGATACAGCGCCCGCATTACTGAAGACGCCGCACCGATCCACCTGTCGATCTCACGATCCACTCTTCCCCCACTTGTGAACAAGACCCGAGGTACTTGAACTCCTCCACTTGGAGCAGGGTCTCCCACCCAACCCGTAGATGGCACTCCTCCCTTTTTTGGGCGACAACAATGGACTCGGACTGGGAGGTGCATGCTGATTCTCCCATGTCCGGGTTTTTGCCTCTGCTACCGCTGAAGCCGCACACCGTTTGGCCTGTCGGTACCTGTCCGCTGCCTCCGGAGTCCTATGAGCCAAAAGAACCCGATAGGACTATTTCTTCAGCTTGACGGCATCCCTCACCGCCGGTGTCCACCAACGGGTACTCGGATTACCGCCACGACAGGCACCAACTACCTTGCGGCCACAGCTCAAATCAGCTGCCTCGACAATAGAGGTGTGGAACATGGTCTACTCGGACTCAATGTCCAGCACCTCCCTCGTGACATGTTCAAAGTTCCTCCGGAGGGGGGAATTGAAACTTTCTCTGACAGGAGACTCTGCCAGACGTTCCTAGCAGACCCTCACAATGCGTTTTGGCCTGCCAGGTCTGTCCGGCATCCTCCCCCACCATCGCAGCCAACTCACCACCACCCGAGTGTCCAAAACATAAGGCCGCAAATCCGATGACACAACTACAAAGTCGATCATGGAACTGCGGCCTAGGGTGTCCTGGTGCCAAGTGCACATATGGACACCCTTATGTTTGAACATGGTGTTTGTTATGGACAATCTGTGAAGAGCACAAAAGTCCAATAACAAAACACCACTCGGGTTCAGATCCGGTTGGCCATTCTTCCCAGTCACGCCTCTCCAGGTTTCACTGTCGTTGCCAACATGAGCGTTGAAGACCCCCAGTATGACAAGGGAATCACCCGGGGGAGCACTTTCCAGTACTCCCTCGAGTGTACCCAAAAAGGGTGGGTACTCTGAACTGCTGTTTGGCGCGTAAGCACAAACTACAGTCAGGACCCGTCCCCCCACCCGAAGGCAGAGGGATGCTACCCTCTCGTCCACTGGGTTGAACTCCAATGTGCAGGCTTTGAGCCGGGGGTCAACAAGATTTACCACCCCAGCCTGTCGCCTATCACTGCTGCAACGCCAGAGTGGAAGAGAGTCCATCCCCTCTCGAGAGAAGTGGTTCCAGAGCCCTTGCTGTGCATCAAAGTGAGTCCGACTATATCCAGCCGGAACTTCTCCACTTCGCGCACTAGCTCAGGCTCCTTCCCCCCCCAGTGAGGTGACGTTCCACGTCCCAAGAGCTAGCTTCTGTAACCGAGGATCGGACCGCCAAGTGGCCTGCCTTCGGCTGCCGCCCAGCTCACATCGCACCCGAAATCTATGGCCCCTGCTATGGGCGGTGAGCCCATTGGAGGGGGGACCCACGTTGCCTTTTTCGGGCTGTGGCCGGCCAGGCCCCATGGGAACAGGACCGGCCACCAGGCGCTCGCCATCGTGCTCCACCTCCGGGCCTGGCTAAAAAGGGGGGCCCCGGTGACCCGCGTCCGGGCAAGGGAAATCTGGGTCCATGATTTGTCTTCTTCATAAAGGTCTTTGAGCAAATGATGTAGTGTTATTTATAGTGAATGAGTGGATTTCTCAGTAAGTCAAACATGTGAACATTATTATGCTTCAGTGACATAGCACAACACACCTCTGAGCAGATGCGTTGACCTCCCACTGATCCAAGCTGCCGACCATCTAAATTTTCCTAACTTTGGGTCTATTTATGGAAGCAGTAAAATATCCTAATGGGTATTACAGGCATTTCCATGTGTGCCCTCCCAAGAAGGGTTCTAGGAAAGAAGAGGTCAAAGAGTCACCACCTTTTGATAGATGGAGTGAAGGGAATCCCCGCGTAATGACATGAACATCCTGCACTGGGAAAGGGAATCCCCCATTTCGGTTGCTTTTTTTTTGCTTTTGTGGGAATGACGCACACATACTTTTTTATGTTCTGTATGATCAATTTCTTAATGTATGCCACCTATCTATAAACTTAGCCAGTAAACTAACTTATTTACTTTTTACTTTTTTTAAATTGATCTCAACTCTGTACACAGCTGCTGGAATTTGAATTTTCCTGAAGGAACTCTCCTGAAGGAATCAATAAAGTACTCTCTCTCTCTCTTATCAATAACTGTTTTGTTATGAAAAAGGTATAAACACGGAGTAAACAAGTTTTTCTTCTTCTTCCTTTCAGACATGTTTGATGCATGTTGAACCTTAAACGCAATATGTAACTGATTACTATTCTAACTTTTTAAGCATCTTCCGAATAAAGTACTACTACACAAATTATTAATCCTGCTATTTGTTAACTAGCTGTTACGGTTGGTATTGGGTGTCGTTTGTCTGGACACAAGGGTGTAACGACGGTAGGGAAAGTTCCAGAAAATACCCTTTTTATTGGGGAAAATCAAACGGAAATAGTGCCGCAAACAAGGAAAATTATAAGAAACATCATGGTTGCCAATCGGGAACAGGTGAGGGAGCCATTGCTCAGACCGGAGGAGTGGTGGCAAATGTAGGCAAACAGGAAGTGATACGAAAAATAAGAGCACTGAGCACTGGAATTTCACTAATTCCATGCTAATAACTCACTCCTGTTACTTTCAGTCCTGACTTTGGGACTCTGTATAAGAATTAAATAAAGTTGCCTGAGATGAACCAATACAGTAATACAGTATACATTTTGTATTATTCAATATGTGTATCAAAAATAATAAAAAAACAAACTGAAATTTAAGTTGATTTTCAACGTTAAAACAAGCAACTGTCACATACACACACATCTATATACGGTTTCTATTCAGCGAGTGTATTATGTGTGCTGAATATATACACAACAAAGATGACTAATTCATTCATAAATATTTATTTATACTTTAACTGTGCTGCTCAATCAGCTTTTACAAAAATAAAGTGACTAATAAAATGTTGTCCATTTAAAAGAAAGCAATGGTAAAGTGCTAAAAAAAACAATTAACCTTGTGTATGTATTTAAAAACAAAACAAAACAAAAAATTGTTAAAATAGCAGCAATGAAAACAAACAAACGAAAAAAAACACAAAATCTAACTTTCTCAAAAAGAAAAGCATTTTGTGATGATAAAAACCTGCACACTGGTATATTGACTATTGATCAACTCTTGGCAGTTTTAGCACTCTAATAGACTCAATGTGTAAAATTCTATTTTCAAACAACTCTTAAAATGTTGGCTATTTATTAGATGGTTAAGTGTAATCTTCGCATTAGTACCTGTGTCTCTCTCTCTCTCTCTCTCGCTCTGTCTCTCTCTCTCTCGCTCTCTCTCTCTCTCTCTCTCTCTCTCTCTCTCCCTCTCTCTTTCTCTCTCGCTCTTTCTCTCTGTTCTGGTATTTCTACCCTTCTTGATACATCAACAAGGAAAATTACCTTCCATATGAAGACCGCTGAACAAGTTAGGACCAAAATCATGGTCCCAATAGGGAAACCATTACAACTAATAGAAAGCCAAATACTAAAGTCCCTGAACATTGCTCCAAAGTCAGGATTTTTGGTTGATTTAATGTGCATACAAAAGTAAACATTGACAGGTGCATAGGCAGCAATATATGATAAAACAAGACGGCAGCTAAAGAAGGACTTCCCTATTCATCCCCGAAAAAAACCCACCGGATGAATAGCTGATTTTACAACTTCCGGTACTGACGCAAGACAACCCGCGTCCCATATGTCACCGAAGGGTGAACAAATACACTACGGTACTAAGACTATAGTGGCCATTAACAGTTAGCTTCTACAGCTGCGTTACCCAAAGTGCGGCACAGGTGCCATCTGTGGTCCGTGATTCATTTGTCATCGGCCTTAAGCACATTACAAAAAAAAACAAAAAATAGAAATCTCACTTAAAGCCATGGTGGTGGAATCTATCAAAATTTAGGTGGTCCAAAAAAGGAGGGATTTTTCAAATTGACTGTGTGTTGGTTTTAAAAGTGCGCCACCTCTGGTCAACATATGTAATAATAAGTGTGTGTAACAAATTGAAATGCGCTCCCTTTGGCCAAAATGTATTAAAAAAAAAAAAACGATATATATATATATGTCCATCCATTTTTCTACCGCTTATTCCCTTTTGGGATCGCAGGGGGCGCTGGCGCCTATCTCAGCTACATAAATATATAGGTGGCGACTTGTCCAGGGTGCAACCCGGGTCCTTGCCCGAATGCAGCTGAGATAGGCTACAGCAACCCCCCGCAACCCCAAAAGGGACAAGTGGTAGAAAATGGATGGATAAAGACAGCATAAAGCAATTCAAGTTGAAAGACAAGTTTGTGTTTGTCACACGATCGTTTTTTGTTTCAGTAATTTTTTGGGAAAAAAGTTTTTCTTTAATTCAACACTACAAAATTATGCAACTAAGTACTTTGATTTGTGATGTTATCGTATTGGATTAGTATTGTTTTTTTTATCGGGAGTGAACAAGTTGTTGCCGGACAACCGAAGTAATCAGTGTCTATATGCTATTTCTCCTCTACTGTATCTTGATCTTTGCTTTTCTGTAGCATTTCATGACTCCAGCACTTAGTACTGTATTTTTTACACAGTGTTTAATTTAATGTAGTAAGGTAAAAAAATAAAAAAAACTGCATTTTCATCCTTGTTTGGATTTGGGAAAATAAATATTCCGGTGTGACATCTTTCCTGGCAACTTGTGACCATAAAAAGGTGTCATCCTCAAACACATCAGGCGCTCCCGCTGACATTCCTCCCCATTGGTTGTCATGGCGGCAGCGGGGTTGCTCCCATATATAAGGTCGCGCTCTCCTCATCTCCAGACGCAACGACAAAGAGATCACAACCTTCTGCTACAACTAGAGAGAGAAGAGGGAAACGTCAACCCCAAAACTAAAGACTCAAGGGAGCTTCAACGCTGAATATATTTTCTTTGTTATTTAGAAGATGGCTATTTTGTGTGATCGAGCTCTTTTAATCCTCTGCTTTGCTGCACAGGTAAGATTTGAACTACAGTATTTTAATTCATCATATAGTCTTTGATTGTGTTAGTCTTCAAGTGTCACCAAACCTACTCAGAGCTTCATAAGATTACTCAACTTAATGAAATGATGCTAAACACAAAAGTTATTTTCAAATAATGAAAACTGATGAATTCCACCCGTTTATGTGGGTATGTTCCACACAGATGTTTACGTTAATCTGGTCCCAAACTTGTCCTCGGAGATGCCAGTGCCCAGAGGAGCCCCCAAAATGTCTCCCTGGTGTGCCCCTCATTCTCGACGACTGCGCCTGCTGCCTCGTGTGCGCCCGCCAGAAAGGTCAAGTGTGTTCCGAAACGAACCCCTGCGACACACGTAAAGGTCTGCAGTGCGACTACGCCTCTGAGGACCACAAGAAGCCTGGTGTATGTGTGGGTGAGTCTTTTTGCAGTGACACACTTGACAAGTACAAGATAAAGGAAAAGAGTCTAATTCCATCATGGTTTCTCTGGTCTAGCTCATGAAGGACAGGTCTGTCTTCTGGACGGGGTGGTCTACAAGAACGGCGAGATGTTCTTCCCGAGCTGCAAGCACCAGTGCTTATGCCGTGACGGGCAGATCGCATGTATACCGCGCTGTAATGTGGACGTCATGCTGCCTGGGCCTGACTGCCCTGTGCCAAGGAGAGTGCAAGTCCCTGGCGAGTGCTGCGAGAAGTGGGTGTGTGAACCCCCGGCGGAAGCCAGCGCACTGGGGGGCTTTGCTATGGCAGGTGAGAATCAGAATCCGAATACCTTTATTGTCATTGTATGGAAACAACGAAATTGAACAGTAACCCAGGTACAATAAAAAAAAATACACTAATTTTAGAAGAGAGCAACTATATTGGCAGACATTTTTTACTCGAATCGTAATGTATTGTATAGCATGCATTAAAATTATTACAGACACTAGAAATGCACAGTTCTATACTGTGGCACCCACCATAAAACAATCAGACCTGATCATTAATATCATAGTTGTACTGTATAAAGGTCGTGTTAGAGGTCATCAGGTTGTGTGCAGCCTAATGTGGTGTCGTATTTTCACACCAGATGTCCACAAACAGTACAGACAATTTCCCGGCTTGGGAAAACACACACTATCAATGGTTTCACAGTAGTGTGAGACACACACAGTTGAAAGGTTATTTACTTGGCTCTGACCTGTCATGGAAGGGGCAGCAATGAAAGAGGACAGAGCAAAGAGAGTTGGGAAGCATTTACAGGATGGATTATACTGTAGTCTCAGTCTCTTCTGACTCTAGTTTAAGGATTTATTTACAGTCGTGGTCAAAAGTTTGACATTACACTGACCACAGAACTTTCCTCCAGAAGGTCTTATCTTTTTCCATGTGATGTTAGATGAAACAAAAATTTAGCTGTTTGGCCATAATACTGAGCAATATGTTTGGAGGAGAAAAGGTGAGGCTTTAATCCCGGGAACACCAGACCTACCGTTAAGCATGGTGGTGGTAGTTTTATGCTCTGGGCCTGTTTTGCAATGGAACTGGTGTTTTACACAGAGTAAATGGGACAATGAAAAAGGAGGATTACCTCCAAATTATTCAGGACAACCTAAAATCATCAGCCCGGTGGTTGGGTCCTGGGCGTGTTGGGTGTTCCAACAGGACAATGACCCCAAACACACGTCAAAAGTGGTAAAGGAATGACTGAATAGGACTAAAATGAAAGTTTTAGAATGGCCTTCCCAAAGTCCTGACTTAAATGTGTTGACAATGCTGAAGAAACAAGTTCATTTCAGAAAACAAACACACTTCGCTGAACTGTTCAATTTTGTCGAAAGGAGTGGTCAAAAATTCAACCACAATAAAATAGATTAGAGTTTTATTGTCATTATTGTATTGAGCAGGTTCAAAGAATAACAAAATTGGAGCAGATCCCCTAAGGTGCATACACAATAATTTGGTAATACAAATAGTAAAAAAAAAAAGATAGAAAAGATATGTATCTATATATATGTATATATATCCACACACATGCATATATGTGTTCATACATATGCATGTGTATACATATACACATATAACACTATTGCATATTATAGTCCGAAAAAATAAAAAGACAGGACACATGAGGACATGATGGACACATTGTGCTCACTCAGTGCCTATTTAAAGCTACTATGGCTCTTGGGTAAAAACTTTTTTTTAGTCTATTTGTGCCCGCTTTTAACACCCAATAGCGTCTGCCCGAGGGTAGCAGAAGCTTGTGGATGGCTACCAAAAGCGCCTTATTGTAGGCAAACTTGCCAAGGGACATGTATCCAAATATTAGCAATGCTGTATGTATACTTTTGACCCAGCAGATTAGGTCACATTTTAGTATACCCATAATTAATTCATAAATGAACCAAACTTCATGAATGTTTTTTTGAGCTCCAATCACTATATCACAAAAAAAAAACAGTGTTGTATAAATTATTGGAAACTCAAGACAGCCATGACATTATGTCCTTTACAAGTGTATGTAAACTTTTGACCACAACTGTATATGACAGCCTTATTCTCATTATGTTCTCCTCTGTGCTCCCGCAGCCTTTCGTCAAGAGGACACCGTGAGCTTTGATTCCTGGGACCCCAGCTTGAACTGCATCGAACAGACAACAGAATGGGGGGCTTGCTCTCAAACTTGTGGCACAGGCGTGTCCACTAGGGTCACCAACAAGAACCGGCGCTGCGAGATGGTGAAGCAAAGCCGCTTGTGCATGATCAGACCCTGTGAGGACCAGCAGGACCAGACTGCACTCACACTGCCAAAGGTGAGACTTTGGGCACGTTGTTGCTTCCATTGTAGATTAAATTACACATCGACGTCTTTTCTTTTGCGTCTTTAGAGAGGAAGTAGATGCCAGAGGATGGTGAGGGGCGACACAGCCGTCCATCTCTCTTATAAAAACTGCGTCAGCGTGCAAGCCTACAAGCCTCGCTACTGCGGAAACTGCACAGACGGCCGCTGCTGCACCCCCCACAGAACCAAAACCGCCTTGGTGGAGTTCACGTGTGCCGGCAATAAAACCAGCAAAAGGCCTGTCATGGTGATCCTGACCTGCGCGTGCCACAATAACTGCCCGCGGGAGAACGCCGTGTGGCAGCCTTCAGACCTGGCCTACAGCGGCATGACGTCATAGGTCTGCCACAGCTAATGACTGTCAATGGAAACATTCCCTTTGGTTGGACAGCAGGACCGACTAGTTAACATGAGTTGCATCAACTTGAAACAACCCCTAATCTTTTCATTTTTAGCACGTACAAAAGTTTGGAGGTGACGGCATGTGGAAGTTCCTGTGCACACATTAGAGTTATATCTACTATTCTTTTTAGAATGAAAGCACTTAAACCTTAGGAAATAAAGAGGCTCTTCTTTTGGGGATCACTTATAGAATACGATGTGCTTATTGTTAACTCACAGAGGGTTCCTTAACCTTGTGCCTATAAAGTACATTATTAAAAGTGCTGATATATCATTGACTTGTGACAAAAAGCTTTGTTGGACGACCATGATGGTAAAAATATAGCTGCAGGTGTGCTTTACACACTAGCTGCAATAGTTTACATCACTGGAGGGGTTCAAATGAAAGCTTGCAGGAGACAGTTTCCATGTAGGAAATGCATTTTTAAAATACCCCGACTGCGCTCAAAACAAATTGGCCCTAAAAAAAAAAGGCTCAACCTATGATCAGAGGTCATTGTTGGGACTTTGTGTCACTTCTCACACCTGCCTGCAATCATCTCCCTTCTTGCTTCTTGCCATTAATGCAACAGTCAAGTCCTTTAGTGTAAATGACAAAAGTTTTTTTGTAAATACTTGCTGTACAGTTGTATTTGTATTTGTACTTTAAAAAGTGGAAATTCACTGTGATGTTTTGTGGTGTCCTTTTTCACTTTTGCAAAAATGTTCTTTAAGAAAACAAACATATTTTTGTATCTTCATCTTAGTCACAACATGCAAGAATAGTTTATGATTGAGTCTTTATCCTGAATGTGTAGTTATATACAATATTTGGATGACGAATGTTTTGATGATCTGGTCTTTGTACACCATGCACCACCAAGTATCTGAAATAAAACAAGATGTGATCAATGTCTAGACACTCAGATTTTTATTTGAAAGCAATCACACAAATATGACATTCATCATGTCGGATTTACAGCCGTTTTATGCCTTTAAGGGGCCATATACCAATGTTCCTATTCAAAGTAATGCCCCTGGAGTATAATGCACTTTCCCAGCCTTCTCTGACACGCCTACATGCACTCCTGCAAAGATTCTTTCCGGGAACTTCCTCAGCCCACCATTTGTATGTCTTCAAAATGGATCCTCTTAGTGACCCTCTTTAGAGTCTCACAGAATCAGGTCCTGTCATGGTTGGTGAAGCAGCCACAAGTTGTCCTGCCACAACTCTCACCTCCTTTTTTGCACGCTGAACAAAGCAAATGTTGCTTGATCTCTTTGCAAACATATTGCTTGATTGTACTCGACTTTTTATGTAGTGAAAAAACGGTAAAAAAAAAACAACAACTAATATTTGTGATATTTATGTTTTCATACTGTGTATGACCATGTTAAGCCTCACTGGTGGTGGGTGGTAACATGTTGACCTTTTACCCCTGAACCTTAGTGGTGGGGTCACAGTGGAAAACCCTGCCGGCCCTTTAGGGAGCTGCTTAAAGCAGCACTCTTGGAAAAAACAGCTCATTAATAAAGCTTTTGACTGAGTCAGCAGGGAAACTGTCAACACATCTGCTCACAGTTATATTTACTATTTGGCCTCACTAGTAGCATCTTTGTTTGCAGACACAAAGCAGCATAGACTGGCTTCTGTTTGTATGTACAGCAAAGAAATCTAAAGTCATTGAGCTTAAAGGTGATGACTGACCATTTCCTTTGCACGACACTTTGGATCAACATTTGCAATACAAATGAGTTGTCATGTCGCATACTAAAACTTGACCAAAAACTTTAAAACCAGTGGTGTCCAAAGTGCCCCTCACGTGACCACGTGTCATGTTTCTAACTGAACTAAGCAAAGTTGTAGAATTAAAATTACACTTAAACAAAAACTGCACAAATGCAAAAAATGCACAAAAGGCATGATGAAATAGGGAAAAAATTTGATGTTCATTTTGGTGTCATGGTAGTGTTATTCGTGATTACAGGAGGCAGAGAAAGCAGGCAAAGTGAAGGTAAAATGTATAGGGTGTAATACATACTGTCAAATAGTTAATTGTTTTAAATCAAATGAATTACACCTTTGAATTTGGATTAATCATTCAATTCCCGAGCCCGGGATCTTTCTGTGTGGAGTTTGCATGTCCTCCCTGTGACTGCGTGGGTTCCCTCTGGGTACTCCGGCTTCCTCCCACCTCCAAAGACATGCACCTGGGGATAGGTTGATTGGCAACACTAAACTGGCGGTAGAAAATGGATGGATGGATAATTAATCACAGGTTATTACTTATATATATATATATATATATATATATATATATATATATATATATATATATATATATATATATATATTCATCCATCCATCCATCTTCTTCCGCTTATCCGAGGCCGGGTCACGGGGGCAACAGCCTAAGCAGGGAAACAAGCTCTTCCCGGGGGATCCCGAGGCGTTCCCAGGCCAGCCGGGAGACATAGTCTTCCCAACGTGTCCTGGGTCTTCCCCGTGGCCTCCTCCCGGTTGGACGTGCCCTAAACACCTCCCTAGGGAGGCGTTCGGGTGGCATCCTGACCGGGTGCCCGAACCACCTCATCTGGCTCCTCTCGATGTGAAGGAGCAGCGGCTTTACTTTGAGTTCCCTCCGGATGGCAGAGCTTCTCACCCTATCTCTAAGGGAGAGCCCCGCCACACGGCGGAGGAAACTCATTTCGGCCGCTTGTACCCGTGATCTTATCCTTTCGGTCATGACCCAAAGCTCATGACCATAGGTGAGGATGGGAACGTAGCTCGACCGGTAAATTGAGAGCTTTGCCTTCCGGCTCAGCTCCTTCTTCACCACAACGGATCGGTACAACGTTCACATTACTGAAGACGCCGCACCGATCCGCCTGTCGATCTCACGATCCACTCTTCCTTCATTCGTGAACCAGACTCCTAGGTACTTGAACTCCTCCACTTGGGGCAGGGTCTCCTCCCCAACCCGGAGATGGCACTCCACCCTTTTCCGGACGAGAACCATGGACTCGGATTTGGAGGTGCTGATTCTCATTCTGGTCGCTTCACACTCGGCTGCAAACCGATCCAGTGAGAGCTGAAGATCCCGGTCTAATGAAGCCATCAGGACCTCATCATCTGCAAAAAGCAGAGACCTAATCCTGCGGTCACCAAACCGGAACCCCTCAACGCCTTGACTGCGCCTAGAAATTCTGTCCATAAAAGTTATGAACAGAATCGGTGACAAAGGACAGCCTTGGCGGAGTCCAACCCTCACTGGAAACGTGTAAGACTTACTGCCGGCAATGCGGACCAAGCTCTGACACTGATAGTACAGGGAGCGGACCGCCACAATAAGACGGTCCGTTACCCCATACTCTCTGAACACTCCCCACAGGACTTCCCGAGGGACACGGTCAAATGCCTTCTCCAAGTCCACAAAGCACATGTAGACTGGTTGGGCAAACTCCCATGCACCCTCAAGGACCCTGCCGAGAGTATAGAGCTGGTCCACAGTTCCACGACCAGGACGAAAACCACACTGTTCCTCCTGAATCCAAAGTTCGACTATCCCGCGTAGCCTCCTCTCCAGTACACCTGAATAAACCTTACCGGGAAGGCTGAGGAGTGTGATCCCACGATAGTTGGAACACACCCTCCGGTCCCCCTTCTTAAAGAGAGGAACCACCACCCCGGTCTGCCAATCCAGAGGTACTGCCCCCGTTGTCCACGCGATGCTGCAGAGTCTTGTCAACCAAGAAAGCCCCACAGCATCCAGAGCCTTAAGGAACTCCGGGCGGATCTCATCCACCCCTGGGGCCTTGCCACCGAGGAGCTTTTTAACTACCTCAGCAACCTCAGCCCCAGAAATAGGAGAGTCCACCACAGATTCCCCAGGCACTGCTTCCTCATAGGAAGACGGGTTGGTGGGATTATATATATATATATATACATATATATATATATATATATATAAACACGAATAACACCCCATATATACACAAATCACACCCCATTTCCATATGATTTGGGAAATTGTGTTAGATGTAAATATAAACAGAATACAATGATTTGCAAATCATTTTCAACCCATATTCAGTTGAATATGCTACAAAGACAACAGATTTGATATTCAAACTGATAAACATTTTTTATTTTTTTTGCAAATAATTATTAACTTAAAAATTTGATGCCAGCAACACATGACAAAGAAGTTGGGAAAGGTGGCAATAAATACTAATAAAGTCGAGGAATGCTCATCAAACACTTATTTGGAACATCCCACAGGTGTGCAGGCTAATTGGAAACAGTTGGGTGCCATGATGGGTATAAAAGCAGCTTCCATGAAATGCTCAGTAATTCACAAACCAGGATGGGCGAGGGTCACCACTTTGTAAGCCAATTGTCGAACAGTTTTAGAACAACATTTCTCAACGAGCTATTGCAAGGAATTTAGGGATTTTACCATCTACTTTCCGTAATATCCTCAAGGTTCAGAGAATCTGGCGAAATCACTGCACGTAAGCGATGATATTACGGACCTTTGATCCCTCAGACGGTACTGCATCAAAAACCGACATCAGTGTGTAAAGGATATCACCACATGGGCTCAAGAACACTTCATAAAACCACTGTCAGTAACTACAGTTGGTCGCTACATCTGTAAGTGCAAGTTAAAACTCCACTATGCAAAGCCAAACCCATTTACAACAACACGCCAGCTTCGCTGGGCCCGAGCTAATCTAAGATGGACTGATGCAAAGTGGAAAAGGGTTCTGTGGTCTGACGAGTACACATTTCAAATTTTATTTGGAAACTGTGAACATGGTGTCCTCCGGAACAAAGAGGAAAATAACCATCCGGATTGTTATAGGCGCAAAGTTCAAAAGCCAGCATCTGTGATGGTATGGGGCTGTATTAGTGCCCAAGGCATGGGTAACTTACACATCTGTGAAGGCACCATTAATGCTGAATGGTCCATACAGGTTTCGGAGTAACATATGTTGTCATCCAAGCAACATTACCCTGCTTATTTCAGCAATAAAATGCCAAGCCACGTGTTACAACAGCGTGGCTTCATAGTAAAAGAGTGCGGGTACTTTCCTGGCCCGCCTGCAGTCCAGACCTGTCTCCCATCAAAATGTGTGGTGCATTATGAAGCGTAAAATACAACAGCGGAGACCCCAGACTGTTAAATGACTGAAGCTCTACATAAAACAACAATGGGAAAGAATTCCACTTTCAAAGCTTCAACAATTAGTTTCCTCAGTTTCCAAACATTTATTGAGTGTAAAAGAAAAGGTGATGTAACACAGTGGTGAAGATGCCCTTTCCCAACTACTTTGGCACATGTTGCAGCCAAGAATTATTATTATTAATTATTATTTGCAAAAAAAATTAAGTTTATTAGTTTGAACATCAAATATGTTGTCTTTGTAGTGCATTCAACTGAATTAGAGTTGAAAATGATTTGCAAATCATTGTGTTCCGTTTATATTTACATCTAATACAATTTCCCAACTCATATGTAAACGGGGTTTGTATATATATCTATATATATGTATATATCTTTATCTATCTATATATATATATATATATATATATATATAGATATGTGTGTGTGTGTGTGTGTGTGTGTGTGTGTGTGTGTGTGTGTGTGTGTATATATATATATATATATATATATATATATATATATATATATATATATATATATATATAGTCATGTACAATCCATAATTAATTGACTGCTGATATGCTTGTATGTTTGTAATCATGAGAATCAATAAAACATTATAACAAAAAAACAGTCTGTACATGCGTGTCGACAAGGCAAAAGAACCCCTCTTCAATTCATAAAGACGTCAAATGAGGAAGTGCAGTGTACGCATAGCTCCAGCTGTGGCGAGCTCAAAGTTGGAAACAAACATGGCACTCTGCAGTCATGTAAATGCCTTTTAAAGGCCTACTGAAATGAGATTTTCTTATTTAAACGGGGATAGCAGGTCCATTCTATGTGTCATACTTGATCATTTCGCGATATTGCCATATTTTTGCTGAAAAGATTTGGTAGAGAACATCCACGATAAAGTTCGCAACTTTCGGTGCTAAGAGAAAAGCCCTGCCTCTACCGGAAGTCGCAGACGATGACGTCTCATGTTGATGGCTCCTCATATATTCACATTGATTTTAATGGGAGCCTTGAACAAAAAGTGCTATTTGGACCGAGAAAACGACAATTTCACCATTAATTTGAGCGAGGATGAAAGATTCGTGTTTGAGGATATTGATAGCGACGGACTAGAAAAAAAAAGAAAAGAAAAAAGACAAGCAAAAAAAAAAAAACGTGATTGCATTGGGACGGATTCCGATGTTTTTAGACACATTTACTAGGATAATTCTGGGAAATCCCTTATCTTTTTATTGTGTTGCTAGTGTTCTAGTGAGTTAAATAGTACCTGATTGTCAGAGGTGTGTCTCCACAGGTGTCTTGACGCCGGTGTCTCAAGGGGGGTTGACGGCAGCTTTATGGACGGCACAAGCTCAGCTTTTCTCCGGTAAGAAGCGACTTTTTACCACAATTTTCTCACCGAAACCTGCTGGTTGACATTCGGTCGGGATCCATGTTCGCTGTGATCCATAGTAAAGTTTCACCTCCGTGAATTTTAAACAAGGAATCACCTTGTGTTTGTGTGGCTAAAGGCTAAAGCTTCCCAACTCCGTTTTTCTAGTGTGACTTCTCCAATATTAATTGAACAAATTGCAAAGGATTCAGCAACACAGGTCTCCAAAATACTGTGTAATTATGCCGTTAGAGCAGACGACTTTTAGCTGTGTGTGCGCAGCGCTCATACTTCCTAAAAACCCGTGACGTCTTGCATATATGTCATGATTACATGACGTTTTCAAGACGAAACTCCCGGGAAATTTAAAATTGTAATTTAGTAAACTAAAAAGGCCTTATTGGCATGTGTTGCAATGTTAATATTTCATCATTGATATATAAACTATCAGACTGCGTGGTGGGTAGTAGTGGGTTTCAGTAAGCTTTTAACCAACCATCTAAGAGCTGCTGAAACCAAATTGGCCATACTCTCTCAATCTGACTGTGGCCGCACCTACAGTGTGAGTAGACTGCCCTCTAGTGGTGCAAATACATATAGTGTCAGTCACATCTGCATTGAGCATCATTTGTGTTATTGCTGTTTTCAATGACCAGTTTTAGGAATGACACATTTTTACTTACTATTTAAAAACTTTATCACATAAAGACGTGACTGTGGACAACTAGAGCAAAACTACAACAGCAACCATTAGGAACACATTGCTTTAGTAGGTACATGCTTAATTGGTTCCAGGAGTGCCCTGAGCTCCTTGGGAGAGAGAGAACGTGAGCAAAAACAGAAACACAGCCTGAGTTATGGTAATGCAACAATATCAGTTTATCAACCATAATCTTTTTTGTTCAATAAAAATTTTAAACCTGTCCCTTATTTATTTTACCACAAATTGATTAACGTGGACCCTGACTAAAACAAGTTGAAAAACGTATTCAGGTGTTACCATTTAGTGGTCAATTGTACGGAATATGTACTGTACTGTGCAATCTATTCATAAAAGTCTCAATCTCAATTAAAAATGTTCTTTAATTACATACAATTGTTTGATTCAAGGCAAAGTCAGTAGTGCATAATAAACAAAAGCAAAAATGAGTATCTATTACTCATTTCTTTCATTTGGTTTTTGCCTTCAAGGTGATTATTTCTGGAGTTTGTAAACATTAACCAAGATTTAAAAAATAAAAAATAAAACAGATTACTGAAAAGGATGTATATCGATCTGATCACTATAGCAGTGGTTCTCAACCTTTTTTCAGTGATGTACCCCCTGTGAACATTTTTTAAATTCAAGTACCCCCTAATGAGAGCAAAGCATTTTTGGTTGAAAATAAGAGATAAAGAAGTAAAACACAGCACTATGTCATCAGTTTCTGATTTATTAAATTGTATAATATATCTCATGTGTAGTGGTCTTTCTTGAACTAATTGGAAAAAAAGATATAACAATAACTAAAAACTACTTGAAAAGTAAACAAGTGATTGAATTATAAATAACGATTTCTACACATAGAAGTAATCATCAACTTAAAGTGCCCTCTTTGGGGATTGTGATCTGGATCCATGAACTTAATTCTAAAGATTTCTTCACAAAAAAAAATCTTTAACATCAATAATTATGGAACATGTCCACAAAAAAATCTAGCTGCATTGTTGTATTTTTTTTTCACAGTTTATGAACTTACATTCATATTTTGTTGAAATATTATTCAATAAATATATTTATAAAGGATTTTTGAATTGTTGCTATTTTTAAAATATTTAAAAAAAAATCTCACGTACCCCTTGGCATATTTTCAAGTACCCCCATTTGAGAACCACTGCACTATAGTACTGCACCATATATTTATACCACCCTTGGTATCACAACTATATGTTTATGAATTAATATTTGTCAGCAATTGAGCAGTTTTTGTTATATTATCCAGTCTCTCTAGACTCCTATTAATCTACTAGATCATTTCCTGATAATACTGTATAAACTTACTTTTCTGCTGTAACACGCATCCATTCACCCTTCTTAAACTTAGTGACAAGATGGTTTAGCGGCCAGTTTAACATTTAGCATGACTCCTCCTGCTGGCTTTTCCTTTGTGGGTAACATGTTTAGCTTTGTGTTTCAGTCTACCATTGACAATAAAACTTAAGAATTGCAATTTATATGCCGCGACGAAAGATTACTGACATAGAGGACCAAGGCCAAACGGTGCATGTACATAAAGTTAGCTGAGCATCGAAAATAGGAATCAGTATTCAAAATGTTGACGATTCTGAGAGAATGGGAATATAAAACTAGGTTGCCAACGATGGCCAATCCTACTCTTGACTGCCAGTTATTAAATACCAAAAGTATGGGATTACCAATATAACAACGATTAAAAATAATTGTTTACAAAAGTCATTGTCATGTTGCCGCTGTGAATTCATGATGGGTGGATTTTGTCTCCTGTATGGAGCAGGCAAGGAACGTGTGAGTACCAGTGGCGCCGCATTTAAGCCGTCATCTTTCGGGTAGGGGCTGAAGTATGGGTAAATTATTTCATTAAAATCACAGCCGGTGAAAGAGTAGATGAGAGTTAAATTGTCCACATCGTAGAAGGACACCAGTCCCACCTCGTAATCTACAAACACCCCGACTCGCTCAGGTTTTTCTATGAAAGGCAGTCGGACAGGACTTGCGTGTAGAGCCTTCAGATGTTTGCTGTTTCTCAATCTGAGGACCCAGGTGTTGATCCAGAATTTATCAGTGATTTTGCGATTCTGGTTTATAGACTGCCTGGCAACCCCTATGTCCCAGCCGGTCTTCATTGTGGCCTTGACTTCAAAGTAGAATCTTCCTTTTAAAAAGCCCTTATTTCCTAGCACAAAGGCATAGCTGCTCCTTTTTTTCTGTGTACCTGGGTGCCACAAAAGATCAAATGTCTTCACTTGTTTGAGATCGTCTGAATACAACAGAATGTCACTTTCAGAGTAAGGATTATAGGTAATGTCCACTGCATACTGCTGACGGATTACTTCCAATCTGTGACCTTCTGGGACACTCGACAGTTCAGTGATTTGCTCTGCTGGGTTCTCCTGGGGTTCTTCCTGAAGAAGCTTTCCACAACATGTCCTGAAGGTTTCAGCAGCTTGTTGCATTTTTTTGTCCATGGTATCCTCCAGGTGATTTAGGGCAGCTGCCAATCTGGCCACGCCGTGCTGACTACTGATGCTGACCTCGGACCAGTTCTTGGTGTGTGGAGTGGAAGACGGCAAGGACCGAACTTTGTCAATGAGCTCGAGGTGATCTTCGATGTGTGAGAGGCGCTCCAGTTTGTTGCTGGTCGTGTGCAGTTGATCTATTTCTTCTTTCAGCTCTTTGATCAACATTTCAGCTTGTCGCTCGGCTGCTTTGTGCTTGTCTTCAATGGCCTGACTCAACTTAACCAGCTGCACCTCGATAGAAGCGACGAAGAGAGAAAAGGTTTTGAAGCATTTTGGTGTAACTTCGTCCTTATCCATCTGTCTGATTGCCACATATTCCTTAATCTCCTGGACCTTCCTCTCTCGCTGATGTATCATTTCCTCCATGTGGGACATTTTTCTCTGCAGCACAGTCTTCTGCTGCTTGTACTCATCCTCCAAAGACACGGTATGGTGTCCGCGATGTTCCACGCAACGCTCACAGACATGAACCAAGTCATCCCTGCAGAAGGAGTCACACATTTTGTTATGTTTCTTGCATAACTTGTTTGAGAGATTCTTCACTGGGTGTGTTAGCTTGTGACTTATCAAGGTGGCATCTCTGTGGTGAGGCCCCAGGTGAACGCCACAGTAGGATGACAAACACACCAAACAGGTCTTTAGAGCTTTGAATTTGGTGCCCAGACAATGGTCACATGGCACCTCGTCCAGTTTGACTGGTGCGGCTTGATGGGCCTTAAAGTTATCCACTATCTCCTTGAAGCCGGTGTTGACATTCAGTTTTAGGTTTTTGGCAAACTTTTTGTTGCACAAGGGGCACTGACACTGCTCCTTGTCCTTCCAGTGCTGTCGTATACACGCCTGGCAAAAATTGTGGCCACATGGCGTCGAAATGGGCTCGGTAAACACGTCCAGGCAGATGGAGCACAAGAACTGGTCTTCGGTCAGAAAACTGCTGGCTGTGGCCATGCCTGCAAAAAAAAAATCACATTTATCAGAATCAGAATCAGAATCAGAAATGCAATATTAATCCCTGAGGGGAAATTAATATTTTTAGCACAATCCCATTCAAGATCAGACAAACACTGTAGAGAGACAGAACAGGATCGCTGACGGGTCAGCCAACTTCCGGCGCCCCTTAAAAAAACGGTGAGATACAGGTAAACAAAATAAAAAAAGAAATATAGAATAATAAAAAAAATAATATTAAAAAATACCCGAAAGAACAATGACCTTGAAAATATAACCCACGGCAAAGAAGTTGACTCAACTTTGTTATTAGTTGCAAACGACAAATTCCTTTCAAACTCCCTTAACAACAATAGCAAGTCATAATTGCCTTTGAATTAGTGAAGCATGAGGGCGACTTAACTGTTTAAACAACTTTTTGTATAGTAATCTATGGGCCTTACCTTCTCCTTTACTTCACTGTTTCCGCTCTGTTGTCTTAGTGCAAATAAATATGTTTAGTTTCATTTCTATAAAAGCATCTGGCCCCTCCCACCTCCTCCTTTCTGTTAACTCATTAATAGACACAGATCTCGTGACATAAAATACACTATAATTTGGGCTTTTTGTACAAACCCCGTTTCCATATGAGTTGGGAAATTGTGTTGGATGTAAATATAAACGGAATACAATGATTTGCAAATCCGTTTCAACCCATATTCAATTGAATGCACTACAAAGACGAGATATTTGATGTTCAAACTCATCAACTTAAATTTTCATTTTTTGCAAATAATAAATAACTTAGAATTTCATGGCTGCAACACGTGCCAAAGTAGTTGGGAAAGGACATGTTACACTGTGTTACATCACCTTTTCATTTAACAACACTCAATAAACGTTTGGGAACTGAGGAAACTAATTGTTGAAGCTTTGAAAGTGGAATTCTTTCCCATTCTTGTTTTATGTAGAGCTTCAGGCGTTCAACAATCCGGGGTCTCCGCTGTCGTATTTTACGCTTCATAATGTGCAACACATTTTCGATGGGAGACAGGTCTGGACTGCAGGCGGGCCAGGAAAGTACCCGCACTCTTTTTTTACGAAGCCACGCTGTTGTAACACGTGGCTTGGCATTGTTTTGCTGAAATAAGCAGGGACGTCCATGATAACGTTGCTTGGATCACAACATCCATCCATCCATTTTCTACCGCTTATTCCCTTTCGGGGTCGCGGGGGGCGCTGGCGCCTATCTCAGCTACAATCGGGCGGAAGGCGGGGTACACCCTGGACAAGTCGCCACCTCATCGCAGGGCCAACACAGATACACAGACAACATTCACACTCACATTCACACACTAGGGCCAATTTAGTGTTGCCAATCAACCTATCCCCAGGTGCATGTCTTTGGAACATATGTTAATCCAAAACCTGTATGGACCTTTCAGCATTATTGGTACCTTCACAAATGTGTAAGTTACCCATGCCTTGGGCACTAATACACCCCCATACCATCACAGATGCTGGCTTTTGAACTTTGCGCCTATAACAATCCGAAAGGTTATTTTCCTCTTTATTCTGGAGGACACCACGTCCTCTGTTTCGAAATATAATTTTAAATGTGGACTCGTCAGACCAAAGAACACCTTTCCACTTTGATCAGCCCAGCCCTATGGTGTTGTATACTGACTGGTTTCTAGGTGTCATTAACATACCGTATTTCCTTGAATTGCCGCTGGGGTGCTGATTAATTTAAAACCTCTTCTCACTCCTGCGCTTACCAAAGGCATGCGGTAAAGGTAGGCATGCGCTAATTATTTTAAAACCTCTTCTCACTCCGGCACTTAACAAAGGCATGAAGTAAAAATTTGAGTGTGATATAAGGGTACCATCACGAAAAGCACATTTAGTGAAAACAACTTTATTATGGTCTTACCTTTACTTATAAATGAAGTCCATGCCAGCTCCTTTTGATCAAAAGCATCGATAACTTGTTTATAGAAGTCTTCCTTATCTTTCTTCAGTTTTAAAAGTCTCTCTGTCTCGATGGAGATCTTCCTTTATCACCTCCTGCTTCGATTGAAAGTCCAGTTTAGAAAACTGCTATCAGACCGCTGCTATCAGTTAGCTCGGCTCCTCAAGTGCGGGCGACGTCAGAATTACCCTCGGACAACTCCCCCTCCCGTTCTGCTCCGTGGGTGATCTCTTTATCCCACTGCTGCCACCATGAAGAGTTATTGTATAAATAATACACTGGGTATTTAGGACTGGAACATGCTTTATTTCAGCCCGGTTGTTTACATAGCCAGCATAGGAGTTACGCACCAAACAGCAGTTCAGAGTACTCACCATTTTTGGGTACACTCGAGGGAGTACTGGAAAGTGCTCCCCCCGGGTGATTCCCTTGTCCTACTGGGGGACTTCAACGCTCATGTTGGCAACGACAGTGAAACCTGGAGAGGCATGATTGGGAAAATTGGCCGCCTGGATCTGAACCAGAGTGGTGTTTTGTTATTGGACTTTTGTGCTCGTCACAGTTTGTCCATAACAAACACCATGTTCAAACATAAGGGTGTCCGTATGTGCACTTGGCACCAGGACACCCTAGGCCGCAGTTCCATGATCGACTTTGTAGTTGTGTCATCGGATTTGCGGCCTCATGTTTTGGACACTGGGGTGAAGAGAGGGGCGGAGCTTTCTACCGATCACCAACGAGTGGTGAGTTGGCTGCGATGGTGGGGGAGGATGCCGGACAGACCTGGCAGGCCCAAGCGCATTGTGAGGGTCTGCTGGGAACGTCTGGCAGAGTCTCCTGTCAGAGAGAGTTTCAATTCCCACCTCCGGAAAACTTTGAACATGTCACAAGGGAGGTGCTGGACATTGAGTCCGAGTGGACCATATTCCGCACCTCTATTGTCAAGGCGGTTGATTGGAGCTGTGGCCGCAAGGTAGTTGGTGCCTGTCGGGGCGGTAATCCTAAAACCCGTTGGTGGACACCGGCGGTGAGGGATGCCGTCAAGCTGAAGAAGGAGTCCTATCAGGTTATTTTGGCTCATACGACTCCGGAGGCAGTGGACAGGTACCGACAGGCCAAGCGGTGTGCAGCTTCAGCGGTCGCGGAGGCAAAAACTCGGACATGGGAGGAGTTCGGGAAGCCATAGAAAACGACTTCCGGACGGTTTCGAAGCGATTCTGGACCACCATCCGCCGCCTCAGTAAGGTAAGCAGTGCACTATCAACACTGTGTACGGTGCGGATTTTGTTTTGCTGACCTCAACTGCAGATGTTGTGGATAGGTGGAAGGAATACTTCGAAAACCTCCTCAATCCCACGAACACGTCTTCCTATGAGGAAGCAGTGCCTGGGGAATCTGTGGTGGGCTCTCCTATTTCTGTGGCTGAGGTTGCTGAGGTAGTTAAAAAGCTCCTCGGTGGCAAGGCCCCAGGGGTGGATGAGATCCGCCCGGAGTTCCTTAAGGCTCTGGATGCTGTGGAGGCTGTCTTGGTTGACAAGACTCTGCAGCATCGCGTGGATATCGGGGGCGGTACTTCTGGTTTGGCAGAACGGGGTGGTGGTCCCTCTCTTTAAAAAGGGGGACCGCAGGGTGTGTTCCAACTATCGTGGGATCACACTCCTCAGCCTTCCCGGTAAGGTTTATTCAGTTGTACTGGAGAGGAGGCTACGCCGGATAGTCGAACCTCAGATTCAGGAGGAACAGTGTGGTTTTCGTCCTGGTCGTGGAACTGTGGACCAGCTCTATACTCTCGGCAGGGTCCTTGAGGGTGCATGGGAGTTTGCCCAACCAGTCTACATGTGCTTTGTGGACTTGGAGAAGGCATTCGACCGTGTCCCTCGGGAAGTCCTGTAGGGAGTGCTCAGAGAGTATGGGGTATCGGACTGTCTTATTTTGACGGTCCGCTCCCTGTACGATCAGTGTCAGAGCTTGGTCCGCACCGCTGGCAGTAAGTCGAACACATTTCCAGGGAGGGTTGGACTCCGCCAAGGCTGTCCTTTGTCACCGATTCTGTTCATAACTTTTATGGACAGAATTTCTAGGCGCAGTCAAGGCGTTGAGGGGTTCCGGTTTGTTGGCCGCGGGGTTAGGTCTCTGCTTTTTGCAGACGATGTGGTCCTAATGGCTTCATCTGGCCGGGATCTTCAGCTCTCACTGGATCGGTTCGCAGCCGAGTGTGAAGCGACCGGAATGAGAATTAGCACCTCCAAGTCCGAGTCCATGGTTCTTGCCCGGAAAAGGGTGGAGTGCCATCTCCGGGTTGGGGAGGAGACCCTGCTCCAAGTGGAGGAGTTCAAGTACCTAGGAGTCTTGTTCACGAGTAGGGGAAAAGTGGATCGTGAGATCGACAGGCAGATCGGTGCGGCGTCTTCAGTAATGCGGATGTTGTACCGATCCGTTGTGGTGAAAAGGAGCTGAGCCGGAAGGCAAAGCTCTCAATTTACCGGTCGATCTACGTTCCCATCCTCACCTATGGTCATGAGCTTTGGGTCATTACCGAAAGGATAAGATCACGGGTACTAGCGGCCGAAATGAGTACCTCCGCCGTGTGGCGGGGCTCTCCCTTAGAGATAGGGTGAGAAGCTCTGCCATCCGGGAGGAACTCAAAGTAAAGCCGCTGCTCCTCCACATCGAGAGGAGCCAGATGATGTGGTTCGGGCATCTGGTCAGGATGCCACCCGAACGCCTCCCTAGGGAGGTGTTTAGGGCACGTTCAACCGGTAGGAGGCCACGTGGAAGACCCAGGACATGTTGGGAAGACTATGTCTCCCAGCTGGCCTGGGAACGCTTCGGGATCGCCTGGGAACGGCTCGGGGTCCCCCGGGAAGAGCTAGACGAAGTGGCTGGGGAGAGGGAAGTCTGGGCTTCCCTGCTTAGCCTGCTGCCCCCGCGACCCGACCTCGGATAAGCGGAAGAAGATGGATGGATGGATGGATGGATGGAAGTCAGAACTTGTCTGTGTAGAGTTTGCATGTTCTTCCCGTGACTGCGTGGGTTCCCTCCGGGTACTCTGGCTTCCTCCCACCTCCAAAGACATGCACATGGGGATAGGTTGACTGGCAACACTAAATTGGCCCTAGTGTGTGAATGTGAGTGTGAATGTTGTCTGTCTATCTATGTTGGCCCTGTGATGTGGTGGCGACTTGTCCGGGGTGTACCCCGCCTTCCGCCCGATTGTAGCTGAGATAGGCACCAGCGCCCCCCGCCAAACCCAAAGGGAATAAGCGGTAGAAAAATGGATGGATAGATGGATTACACACCCATTTCCGTTGTCAACCACTGTATTTACAGTATACCGGTGTATAACAGGGATAGTCAACTGTCAGCCCTCAGTTCAAAACATGGAAGATTTTATTGCAGCAAATTCCTAAAATCGCTAAAGTGCTCTTGTTGCTTAGACCACTGTAAACACATTGGCAGATCCTTGCATTGCATTTTAACTTTGCAAGCAAATATAGAAAATGACAAACCTGTGATTTACATAACTGAGGCATTCCTCAAGGCACCCCTTTAAATCCTCTCCTTTATGGCAGTTCCATTTTTTGGTGTGTAATGTGATTTACGGAACGAAGTGACTGCTGTAGTAATGTTAGCCATGTTCTTCATTTGTAGTTTTGCCAATTCACCACTTAAAAACATCCAAAACATAGCATGCTGTCACAAAATGACCTTTCATTTTGAACATTTGTCACCTGCATGCCGGGCCGGGCACCATCATTGCAATTTACGAGTGGATCACGCTCAAAGTGCTACACTGAAATCGGAATTTGAAAGTTTGGCTGTTGAAGTGCATAATCTGTCATAATTATTTGCCGCTGTTCTGTTTTGTCCTTGGTGCTGTTTAAAACAGCTTTCACGTCTTACTGTCAACATTTATTTCACTGACAATCACATGGTGTATGTAGCCTATATGTACATTGGCTTGAACCGAATTAGTTCTTAAATTTCCTTCAGGTAACGATATAGGGGACCCCCTCTTATGCCTTTGCGAAGGTTTGTCATGAGTCCACGGTCCTCGGACGCTAGCCACGCTAAAAAGTGCCAAAAGTCTGTATCTGGATAAAAAAAAAAAGAATAATAAAGAAAATAGTGAAACTGAAAAAAATAAATAAAAACTGTAAAAAATAAGATTTGAATCTGACGAAAACAGAAGCTCAAATATCACAAAACATATGCCAGTGGAAAATTAAGAATTCATTCAAAGTAATTATAAGTGAGTATCAAAATTATATTCTACCTAAGAAAAAAAATTGTGCACCTATTTTAAAAATTCAACATCAAGACTTGAAATTTCAGTTTCAAAGTACAAACACCGTTTCCAGAAGAGTTGGGAAATTGTGTTAGATGTACATATAAACGGAATACAATGATTTGCAAATCATTTTCAACCCATATTCAGTTGAATGCACTAGAAAGGCAACATATTTGATGTTCAAACTGATATACATTTTTTTTTTTGCACATAATCATTAACTTTAGAATTTGATGCCAGCAACACGTGACAAAGAAGTTGGGAAAGGTGGCAATAAATACTGATAAAGTTGAAGAATTCTCATCAAACACTTATTTGGAACATCCCACAGGTGTGCAGGCTAATTGGGAACAGGTGGGTGCCATGATTGGGTATAAAAGCAGCTTCCGTGAAATGCTCAGTTATTCACAAACAACGATTTGGAAACGGTCACCACTTTGTGAACAAATGCGTGAGCAAATTGTCAAACAGTTTAAGAACAACATTTCTCAACGGGCTATTACAAGAAATTTAGGAATTTTACCATCTACTGTCCGTAAGGCTATCAAAAGGTTCAGAGAATCTGGAGAAATCACTGCAAGTAAATGATGATATAATGGACCTTCGTTTGCTCAAGCGGTACTGCATCAAAAAGCGACATCAGTGTGTAAAGGATATCACCACACGGGCTCAGGAACACTTCAGAAAACTACTGGCAGTAACTACAGTTTGTCGCTACATCTGTAAGTGCAAGTTAAAACTACTATGCAAAGCCAAAGCCATTTATCAACGACACCCAATAACCCCGCCGGCTTTGCTGGGCCCGAGATCATCCAAGATGTACTGATGCAAAGTGAAAAAGTGTTCTGTGGTCTGACGAGTCCACATTTCAAATTGTTTTTTGGAAACGGTGAATGTCGTGTCCTCCGTACCAAAGAGGAAAACAATCATCAGGATTGTTCTAGGTGCAAAGTTGAAAAGCCAGCATCTGTGATGGTATGGGGGTGCATGAGTGCCCAAGGCATGGGTAACTTACACATCTGTGAAGGTACCATTAGTGCTGAATGGTACATGCAGGTTTTGGAGCTACATATGTTGCCATCCAAGCAACGTTATCATGGACGCCCTTGCTTATGTCAGCAAGACAATGTCAATTCACTAGTTACAACAGCGTGGCTTCATGGTAAAAGAGTGCGGGTACTAGACTGGCCCGCCTGTAGTCCAGACCTGTCTCAATTGAAAATATATGGCGCATTATGAAGCCTAAAATACCACAACGGAGACCCCGGACTGTTGAACAACTTAAGATGTACATAAAACGAGAGTGGGAAAGAATTCCACCTGAAAAGCTTCAAAAATGTGTCTCTTTAGTTCCCAAAGGTTTATTGAGTGTTGTTAAAAGAAAAGGTGATGAAACACAGTAGTAAACATGCCCTTTCCCAACTACTTTGGCACGTGTTGCAGCCATGAAGTTGTAAGTTAATTATTTGCCAAAAAATAAATAAAGTTTGAGTTTGAACATCAAATATCTTGTCTTTGTAGTGCATTCAATTGAATATGGGTTGAAAAGGATTTGTTCATCATTGTATTCCGTTTATATTTACATCCAACACAATTTCCCAACTCATATGGAAACGGGGTTTGTAAATGCTTTCAAATACAAAACATTTGGCCCTAATTTAGCTCCATCCCAGCAGGCACAAGACATTAAAACAACATTAAGAACTTTTTGAATTAGGTCCTGACATTAGGCAACTAAAACATAACGTTGGAACAACATGCTTTTTGACGACGTTCAATCAATTGTTGTGACATTGACTTGACCTTTGAATTTAGGTCATTTCCCAACCAGCTTCGTGGATCCAACGTTAGACACCAACGTGGTTTTGATTTACAAATACAACTATTTTGCAACGTTATTTCAAAGTCAGTTTTAAAAAACATATACAGTTTGTCCGTTCATCGTTGTATCAATGTCGTGTGCCTATTGGGATATAGCTGGTTTATTTCTGATGCAGTCAGTAGTCATTTGTTCAACTTCTTCAGTTATACTAGTAGTGTTCCTCAAGGTTCCATTTTAGATTCCGTTTTTCATCATTTGGGCTCAACTAATGGCCTGCGACATCAGTTCAAAAAACTTGTGAGAGACTCATATTTTTGTAGAGCAGGGGTCCCCAAACTACGGCCCATGGACCAAATCCGGCCCGCCAGCATTCGAGATCTGGCCGGCGGGAAGTCCCAAATAATTTTTTTCAATTTTTTTAAAAATCTGTCCTTTCTAATCCAGTTTCTACCGCATGTTGCTTGTTACTCTCAGAGTCCCGTTGTCGCTCAGGCAAATCACATATCACATTGTCTAAAATATGGATTTTATATATATATACACATATATTGTCTAAAAATATGGATTTATATATATATATATATATATATATATATATATATATACACACACACACATATACATATATTGTCTAAAAATATGGATTTTTTATATCTATATATAAAAGAAATCCATATTTTTAGACAATATATATATAAAAACAGCCCGGCCCCCGGCCCCCGGCCAAATTATTTTAACCCAATGCGGCCCCCGGGTCAAAAAGTTTGGGGAGCCCTGGTGTAGAGGATCCTTCAAGTCCCAAGAGTGCTGTTATGAAGATGACTAGCTTTTTGCAGAAGGTCCTTAAAATCAGCAGACTGCTCCTCCACCCATCCATCCATCCATTTTTCTACCGCTTGTTCCCTTTGGGGTCGTGGGGGGGGCGCTGGTGCCTATCTCAGCTACAATCGGGCGGAAGGCGGGGTACACCCTGGACAAGTTTCCACCTCATCACAGGCAGACTGCTCCTGTAACTGACAAAATAAATAGACTAAAATCAAATATCTACCGTAGAAGACGCCGGTTCTCTGGAATATACAAAATAAGACGAACAGGGAAGGAAGATGTCCGTCTCCCCGGTCCTTAGATTTCTGGGAATGTGGCCCCGAAAACATTTTAATTAAATATATGATATAGAAAGTATGCATATATTTACAGTATATCATAGCTGAGACATACTGTAGGTTATTTTTAGCTCAGCATTACTCTGTAAATTGGGGTTGCGTGGCTCAGTTGGTAGAGCGGCCGTGCCAGTAACTTGAAGGTTCCAGGTTTGATCCCCGCTTTTGCCATCCTCGTCACAGCCATTGTGTCATTAGCAAGACACTTCACCAACCTGCTCCCAGAGCCACACACACTGGTTTAAAAGTAACTTACATAATGAGTTTTACTATGTAAAGCGCTTTGAGACGCTGGAGAAAAGCGCTATATAAATATAATTCACTACACTTCACTAAACAGGAGGGGTTTTAGCTTGATTCGGAATATCCAAGTGGCCTTGGCATTTTTCTCTGAGCAGCCCTCAGTGGGACAATGTTCCACACTCGGGCTTTGGAGAAAACAAGTCAGTTGAATCTGGTGATGGCTTGATTGATAAAATTACAACTCAAACAACAACAAAGTCACACACCAGCTGTACAGCAAGTATATAACTGGATTTACTGTACAGCTTTTGGCTTAAATTGACTCTGGAGTGATGCAATTCCAAAGTGCGTGGGAACGTGTGAGAATGATGTTGCCGCTGCTCTCTGCAGCAACTCCCAGTTGCATAAACAGATTAATTATCAACCTTCACATACCTTGAATAAAAGTGTTGTTTGTTTGTTTGTTTGTTTGTTTTGAAGGTCATTACCACAACAAAGAATGTGCACTGAGCATGATAGCTTATTTCCATATGAAAGTTTAAAAAAAAAAAAATCAATGGAAGCACCTATAACACCTCATTAATCCCAAATATTCCGGGAAAATATCTTTCTCTCAGTGAAAATCACACTTAATCCTCTGCCTGGTTGGTTGTCTTTTATTGATGCCTGGCTGTAATTTAGTGTGTTTGTGTGTGTGTGTGTGTGTGTGTGTGTGTGTGTGTGTGTGTGTGTGTGTGTGTGTGTGTGTTTGTGTGTGCAGTAGTGATTAATTAGAACACATGCTACACACTTTCAATACATTGCAGCATTAAAATAAAAGGTATGTGTTCAGATTAATGTTATGTAAATACATCGAGCATGTATATTAATCCTATATAATCTAATCTGACGACCAACAAACCCCATGCATCCATCCATCCATCCATCATCTTCCGCTTATCCGAAGTCGGGTCGCGGGGGCAACAGCCTAAGCAGGGAAACCCAGACTTCCCTCTCCCCAGCCACTTCGTCTAGCTCTTCCCGGGGGATCCCGAGGCGTTCCCAGGCCAGCCGGGAGACATAGTCTTCCCAACGTGTCCTGGGTCTCCCCCGTGGCCTCCTACCAGCTGGACGTGCCCTAAACACCTCCCTAGGGAGGCGTTCGGGTGGCATCCTGACCAGATGCCCGAACCACCTCATCTGGCTCCTCTCGATGTGAAGGAGCAGCGGCTTTACTTTGAGTTCCTCCCGGATGGCAGAGCTTCTCACCCTATCTCTAAGGGAGAGCCCCGCCACACGGCGGAGGAAACTCATTTCGGCCGCTTGTACCCGTGATCTTATCCTTTCGGTCATGACCCAAAGCTCATGACCATAGGTGAGGATGGGAACGTAGATCGACCGGTAAATTGAGAGCTTTGCCTTCCGGCTCAGCTCCTTCTTCACCACAACGGACCGGTACAACGTCCGCATTACTGAAGACGCCGCACCGATCCGCCTGTCGATCTCCCGATCCACTCTTCCCTCACTCGTGAACAAGACTCCTAGGTACTTGAACTCCTCCACTTGGGGCAGGGTCTCCTCCCCAACCCGGAGATGGCACTCCACCCTTTTCCGGGCGAGAACCATGGACTCGGACTTGGAGGTGCTGATTCTCATTCCGGTCGCTTCACACTCGGCTGCGAACCGATCCAGCGAGAGCTGAAGATCCCGGTCAGATGAAGCCATCAGGACCACATCATCTGCAAAAAGCAGAGACCTAATCCTGCGGTTACCAAACCGGAACCCCTCAACCCCTTGACTGCGCCTAGAAATTCTGTCCATAAAAGTTATGAACAGAATCGGTGACAAAGGACAGCCTTGGCGGAGTCCAACCCTCACTGGAAATGTGTTCGACTTACTGCCGGCAATGCGGACCAAGCTCTGGCACTGATCGTACAGGGAACGGACCGCCGCAATAAGACAGTCCGATACCCCATACTCTCTGAGCACTCCCCACAGGACTTCCCGAGGGACACGGTCGAATGCCTTCTCCAAGTCCACAAAGCACATGTAGACTGGTTGGGCAAACTCCCATGCACCCTCAAGAACCCTGCCGAGAGTATAGAGCTGGTCCACAGTTCCACGACCAGGACGAAAACCACATTGTCCCTCCTGAATCCGAGGTTCGACTATCCGACGTAGCCTCCTCTCCAGTACACCTGAATAAACCTTACCGGGAAGGCTGAGGAGTGTGATCCCACGATAGTTGGAACACACCCTCCGGTCCCCCTTCTTAAAGAGAGGAACCACCACCCCGGTCTGCCAATCCAGAGGTACCGCCCCCGATGTCCACGCGATGCTGCAAAGTCTTGTCAACCAAGACAGCCCCACAGCATCCAGAGCCTTAAGGAACTCCGGGCGGATCTCGTCCACCCCTGGGGCCTTGCCACCGAGGAGCTTTTTAACTACCTCAGCGACCTCAGCCCCAGAAATAGGTGAGTCCACCACAGATTCCCCAGGCACTGCTTCCTCATAGGAAGACGTGTTGGTGGGATTGAGGAGGTCTTCGAAGTATTCCTTCCACCTATCCACAACATCCGCAGTCGAGGTCAGCAGAACACCATCCGCACCATACACGGTGTTGATAGTGCACTGTTTCCCCTTCCTGAGGCGGCGGACGGTGGTCCAGAATCGCTTCGAAGCCGTCCGGAAGTCGTTTTCCATGGCTTCCCCGAACTCTTCCCATGTCCGAGTTTTTGCCTCCGCGACCGCTGAAGCTGCACACCGCTTGGCCTGTCGGTACCTGTCCGCTGCCTCCGGAGTCCTATGAGCCAAAAGGACCCGATAGGACTCCTTCTTCAGCTTGACGGCATCCCTCACCGCTGGTGTCCACCAAGGGGTTTTAGGATTCCCGCCCCGACAGGCACCAACTACCTTGCGGCCACAGCTCCGATCTGCCGCCTCGACAATAGAGGTGCGGAACATGGTCCACTCGGACTCAATGTCCAGCACCTCCCTCGTGACATGTTCAAAGTTCTTCCGGAGGTGGGAATTGAAACTTTGTCTGACAGGAGACTCTGCCAGACGTTCCCAGCAGACCCTCACAATGCGTTTGGGCCTCCCAGGTCTGTCCGGCATCCTCCCCCACCATCGCAGCCAACTCACCACCAGGTGGTGATCGGTAGAAAGCTCCGCCCCTCTCTTCACCCGAGTGTCCATAACATGAGGCCGCAAATCCGATGACACAACTACAAAGTCGATCATGGAACTGCGGCCTAGGGTGTCCTGGTGCCAAGTGCACATATGGGCACCCTTATGTTTGAACATGGTGTTTGTTATGGACAAACTGTGACGAGCACAAAAGTCCAATAACAAAACACCACTCGGGTTCAGATCCGGGCGGCCATTCTTCCCAATCACGCCTCTCCAGGTTTCACTGTCGTTGCCAACGTGAGCGTTGAAGTCTCCCAGTAGGACAAGGGAATCACCCGGGGGAGCACTTTCCAGTACTCCCTCGAGCGCTTCCAAAAAGGGTGGGTACTCTGAACTGCTGTTTGGTGCATAAGCACAAACAACAGTCAGGACCCGTCCCCCCACCCGAAGGCGGAGGGAGGCTACCCTTTCGTCCACCGGGTTGAACTCCAACGTACAGGCTTTGAGCCGGGGGGTAACAAGAATTGCCACCCCAGCCCGTCGCCTCTCACTGCCGGCAACGCCAGAGTGGAAGAGGGTCCAATCCCTCTCGAGAGAAGTGGTTCCAGAGCCCTTGCTGTGCGTCGAAGTGAGTCCGACTATATCCAGCCGGAATTTCTCGACTTCGCGCACTAGCTCAGGCTCTTTCCCCCCCAGTGACGTGACGTTCCACGTCCCAAGAGCTAGCTTCTGTAGCCGAGGATCGGACCGCCAAGTGCCCTGCCTTCGGCTGTCGCCCAGCTCACAATGCACCCGACCTCTATGGCCCCTGCTATGGGTGGTGAGCCCATTGGAGGGGTGACCCACGTTGCCTCTTCGGGCTGTGCCCGGCCGGGCCCCATGGGAACAGGCCCGGCCGGGCCCCATGGGAACAGGCCCGGCCACCAGGCGCTCGCCATCGTGCCCCACCTCCGGGCCTGGCTCCAGAGGGGGGCCCCGGTGACCCGCGTCCGGGCGAGGGAAATCTGGGTCCATGATGTTTCTTCTTCATAAAGGTCTTCGAGCTGCTCTTTGTCTGATCCCTCACCTAGAACCTGTTTGCCTTGGGAGACCCTACCAGGGGGCTTTATGCCCCCGGACAACATAGCTCCTAGGATCATTGGGACACGCAAACTCCTCTACCACGATAAGGTTGCAGCTCAGAGAGGAGAAAAAACCCCATGCATGCGTTGAATATTTATGTTTGTCTGCAACATTTGCTTTAGACTCTTTCACATTCAAAAATCAGCACCAAAATATTTGATCTTCATCCAATATTCGGCTTCAGACGGATAGGCTCCAGCCACCCCGAGAGGGACATGGGGTAGAAAATGGATTGATGGGTTTTCACAGTTCAATGGTAAGGGGGGCGGGGGTGGCGGATCAGAGGCAGGACAAGGACAAAAATGCGTCCCCGTACTTTTGCGTCTGGACTTACTTATACTATTTAACTCAACCCTGAACTCATTTTGATGCATGCTTATGAGTACAGCTTTACAACATCAAGATTGTTTTGGAATTTGTATTTAATTAAAGCATGTTCCCATACAAATGGCTGAATGAACTACAAAGAGCATTACTGGTAATTAGATGAGACCAAACGAATCAGAGGGAGCCATTCAGTATCATGGCCACTGAGGCATCCATTCATTTTAGCATCACTATATGGGGTTAAGAGTGTAGAGGTGACAAGAGGGTAATATTTCATGTCTCATGTTAAAAAAATGTATTTAGAAGGTCATTAACAGTTTTGGTTATGCTCTAATTATGGACATATAATAATTGTTCATACTTTGCGTAAATGAATTAATTGTGGTTATGTTCGGAACCAATTAACAACGATAAACAAGGGATTGTTATACACATACATTGAAGACACAATCTTTAATTATTTGATTTTAGTGCAATATGACTTTTGTAAAAATAGTGGATACAAATAAAAATGTAAAAAAAATTAAACAAATGATTTTGTTTACTTTATTCCACTAATTTTACTTTCTGACCGAATCCTGGCCGGGGATCAATCCCTCAATCCCTGCTTCAAATGCCTTTTTCTGTTCATGGTAATGGAGCAGGAAGGGGCAGGGAATAGGTTTGATGTAGAATTTCACTTAGAGTGCCCTGTTTTTAGTTGACATAATTCACGCTATTTTTGATTCTCCAGCGTGTCTATTGTCTACAGGGGTCATGTTCCTGGGTCAGACCGAGAGAGTCATTGTATACCTAAGCGAGGCGCAGCCGAAAAAAAAATATGAATAAAGCTGCCCATCGATCAGACCATTATCAATCTGCCCAAACATTTCCGTTACTCCCGATGGTCAGTCCGCCCTTAGCATATTCCAAATATAATACCGTTTGGAAACTATAGAAACAGTTTGACCTTAATGAAGAAAAACAATATAACATGAATAAATGGCCAATCTACATTACAATGCTCAATTAACTTACATAATTTTTATTATTCGGTGGAATTGTTAGGTTCTGGTAAATGTGTGAACCCCAGATGCAGAGGCAGAAGGCAGAAAACGGATTTACAAAGTCTTTAATGGCATAAACCAGTCCATCTCTGATAGTGGAGTGGCCCCTATGGGGAGCAGTGCGGCGCCGGGGGGTGCGACGCTACGGGGGGCGTGTTTAACCTCGTGGAACATGCTTTTTTTTGCCGTACCAGAATATGACAAAGCGTATGTAGCACTTGGCTTCACTGTAACCACAGTGGGAAACGAGAAAAGACCGGTGTGTTTTTCCTTTAGTGTTTCTAAGCTTACAATGTTATGTAGAGGTATAGTTAAATAAAAATTTTACAGACAAATTATACTATTTATAGTCCCTGTAGAGAGTGGGGGGCGCAAAATATATTCTTGTAAAGATATAAATATATATATATTTATGAATATATATTATTATTTGTATTATTATTATAATTACCAGTCTGGAATGGACTTTTGCTCTCTTTAAGTTGAAATGGAGTAATAATTGTTTTTGCCGACAGGTAGTAGTCATAATAATCCATGAAGTTAAGCTCATGACGCAGTAAATAGAATGATGCAGATGTGTTTGTGACTGGATATGTTCTGATACGCTTCTGCCTTGGAGACTTTGTATGTGTCAGTAATATGCAACCATTATTATTTGATGCTTGTTTATGTTGACAAATGTGGTGTTTTAGCCTGCAATATTGTTCATTTATGGACACCTATTACATATATCTAGCTTGTGTGTTATTATGTGTTTAGCTGTTGTGTAGCTGCTAGCTCCTAGCCTAAAAAGGTTTACTTTATATAAATGCCCTGACCTGACAAAAAATACAAGAAAAGACCAACCTAGTGTTGTCCAACTTTGCACAAGCCAACACGCTGCAGGCTTGCCTGTATCTGAGCTTATGTAGGACATTTTACATGCAAGTCGGTATCCTCTGAGACTTGTGTTTTGCTGGAAAAATAAGTTTACAAAGCTGCTCTTTTGACTCGTTTTTGGTGCTATTGTCATACAAAAAAAATAAAAAAATAGATTTAAGACTTTGACTATCAGGGACTAAAGAAACAGGGTCAAAAATCATTAGGGACCTACCTGTTAGGGCATGGGTCAAGGAAGTGACCCCAGGTTGCAGAGACGGGAGGCCAGGTAGAATTACAAAAAGGGAAAATTTTAATAAGTCCAAAAAAGTGTAACAAAAGGAGATGGGGCAGAAGTACACACCATGAATAAACAAACAAAAACAGGTCCCTCAGTGGTCGGCAGGGGAAAAGGCCAGGGCGTACTTGAGTGCAAGAAAAGGTCCCAACCAAAATCCTCTTTACTTTAGGGAGGCTAGGAAGCAAACACAAAGAGGTGAGGAATTTCAGGAATAAGGAAAGACAAGGTACCAGGACTGATGAGGTGAAACAGGCGCCTGCACGTGGGAGGTACAGGAGACAGTAACCGTCTGGACCCAGCTGTCGGTGACAAGCTTAAAAACACCTAGGTAGGGATTTGTTGCTAGTGTGCCTCGCTGGGGACTAATTAACTAAAGAAAACAGACATCATAAAAAAGAGAAGGCAAGAAATGACAAAACACAACACTACCTGAAATTTAAAGGGGTCCTTAAAAATTGGTTGAAGTCAAATGGTCCCATAGATGAACCTCTCCTTGGACTCTATTTTAAAACGCTGATTATTTGTACCTGTGGTGTTATTGTTTGTGTATTGTGTCCATATAGTGTCTATGTTTGGGGTTTTCTACCTGCCTTAGGACAATGGATGCAATTTAGCTTATGTGATAATACCAGCATATTTATTTTATAGCTTTTTTTTTTTTGCTGATACATTGATTAATAAGTACTGTCCTAATTCGAATAAATAATTGAAAAAATATTTTGCGATGTGTAGTCGTATTGTACCTAAAATGAAAGTTCACGAAGAGCATTTTCCACAGTGACATAGTTTGGTTGTTTTGGGGAAGATACACTGTTATCTTTAGGTGATGTCGCTGGTTAATTTTTTTAACCCTCACACTTGAACATTTTTTCAATCAATCATGTTTTTTTGTGTTGTGAAGTGCGTGTAAATGTCAATGAATGACAGGATGCTTCGTATAAAAACTCACTACAAACGTATTTCTAGCCTCTTCCTGTTCTGGCACTTATAAAAATATAATGGCAAATGTCCACTTATGTCTTCAGTTGCTGTTGTGGCAACTGATCGGAGTTAAGATAGCAATGTCTACTTATCTGTGTTTTACTGATGTTAAAATGATTTTGCACAAAAAAAAAAAAATTGAACAATTTCTTTATCATGAATTTGTTTTAGTACAAAATGTGCATTTAATTAAATTAATCTCTTTAATTGTGTACATCAGGGGTCCCCAAAGTGGGGCCCGGGTGCTAAATTTAGCTCTATGAGTTTTTTGATTTGGCTTGCCAAAGGGTGGCTTCCCAAATGTAATACATATTGATACTGACAGGTGCCCCAATACAATATTGATATCACATATCAGTTCGATACCAGCATACAAAATCAAGTATAGATTAGATCGGCTTGCACCTAAACTTTCCAATATTAGTTTTACTCCAAGCAGCCCTGCAGCATGTTTACTTGTGCAAAGCTGGACTGCAAGTTAACATCAAAATGTCCTCCGATAAACACACGAGGTTGCTCTCTTCTTATATTTTAGTCGAGTCATTTACAAAAGCTGAACATGGTAGGCTAAAGGCTACTAGGAGCTAGCAGCTACACAACAGCTAAGCACACAATAGCACACAAGCGAGACAACTGCCCGTAATAAGTGTTTTTAATTGAACGGTAAAGCAGTCTAAAACAGCACATTTGTCATTGTTAACAGTTATCACATAACTATAGCTGTGTATTACTTACACATACAACCTCTCCAAGGCAGAAGCGTATTAAAAAGTATGCAGTAACCAACCGCATCAATCCATGTACTGTTTTGAGTTTAACCTCTTTAATTTTTTTGATAACTCGGTTTTCCAAAAAAGAATTACCACTGCATTTCAATTTAAAGACAGCATAAGTCCATTCCAGACAGTTAATTATACGTATACAGTGGGGAAAAATGTATTTAGTCAGCCACCGATTGTGCAAGTTCTCCCACTTAAAATGATGACAGAGGTCTGTAATTTTCATCATAGGTACATTTCAACTGTGAGAGACAGAATGTGAAAAAAAAATACAGGAAATCACATTGTAGGAATTTTAAAGAATGTATTTGTAAATTATGGTGGAAAGTAAGTATTTGGTCAACCATTCAAAGCTCTCACTGATGGAAGGAGGTTTTGGCTCAAAATCTCACGATAATTATCCCCATTCATTCTTTCCTTAACACGGATCAATCGTCCTGTCCCGTTAGCAGAAAAACAGCCCCGAAGCATGATGTTTCCACCCCCATGCTTCACACTAGGTTTGGTGTTCTTGGGATGCAACTCAGTATTCTTCTTCCTCCAAACATGACGAGTTGAGTTTATACCAAAATGGATACATGGATGATACAGCAGAGGATTGGGAGAATGTCATGTGGTCAGATGAAACCAAAATAGAACTTTTTGGTATAAACTCAACTCGTCTTGTTTGGAGGAAGAAGAATACTGAGTTGCATCCCAAGAACACCATAAATACTGTGAAGCATGGGGTTGGAAACATCATGCTTTGGAGCTGTTTTTCTGCTAAGGGGACAGGACGATTGATCCGTGTTAAGGAAAGAATTAATGAGGCCATGTATCATGAGATTTTGAGCCAAAACCTCCTTCTATCAGTGAGAGCTTTGAATGGTTGACCAAATACTTATTTTCCACCATAATTTACAAATACATTCTTTAAAATTCCTACAATGTGAATTCCCGGATTTTTTTTCACATTCTGTCTCTCACAGTTGAAGTGTACCTATGATTAAAATTACAGACCTCTGTCATCATTTTAAGTGGGAGAACTTGCACAATCGGTGGCTGACTAAATACATTTTGCCCCACTCTAGCTTAGTGTTTTTCATACCAACCATTGTTCTCTGTTTGACTCATTTCAGTTGACCAAACATATTTTTAACATTCCACACTACAAAATAATTCAAGTATGTGTTATTCCTGCTGATGTGCGATCAGATCAATATCGATATATCGCAAGTAAAAACGTTTGGCACATCCTTAGCGCACACACAATCATTGTTGGCATGTTCACAAGGCTGTGTGTGAATGTCAGTGTGAATGTTGTCTGTCTATCTGTGTTGGCCCTGTGGTGAGGTGTCGACTTTTCCAGGGTGTACACCGCCTTCCGCCCGATTGTAGCTGAGATAGGCACCAGCGCCCCCCGCGACTCCAAAGGGAATAAGTGGTAAAAAACGGATGGATGGATGGATTCACACACTAGGGCCGATTTAGTGTTGCCAATCAACCTATCCCCAGGTGCATGTCTTTGAAGGTGGGAGGAAGCCGGAGTACCCGGAGGGAACCCACGCAGGCACGGGGAGAACATGCAAACTCCACACAGAAAGATCCCGAGCCCGGGATTGAACCCAGGACTACTGGACCTTCGTATTGTGAGGCAGACGCACTAACCCCTCTTCCATTGTGCTGCCCAAGTTAGAAACAAATACATTATAATCACACACAATATGATTTAAAAAGTATAAGTATATACTGTAAGTTTTACATTAACCAAAAAGTGTGAAAATATATTTTGTACTGAACAACTTAAGGACCCAATATAGATTTTGGTGCCCAGTCCAGGATTCCATCCATCCATTTCCTACCGCTTATTCCCTTTGGGTGGCGGGGGGCGCTGGTACCTATCTCAGCTACAATCGGGCGGAAGGCGGGGTACACCTTGGACAAGTCACTACCTCATCACAGGGCCAACACAGATAGACAGACAACATTCACACTCACATTCACACACTAGGCCCAATTTAGTGTTGCCAATCAAGCTATCCCCAGGTGCATGTCTTTGGAAGTGGGAGGAAGCCGGAGTACCCGGAGGGAACCCAGGCAGTCACGGAGGACATGCAAACTCCACACAGAAAGATCCCAAGCCAGGGATTGAACCCTGACCACTCAGGACCTTCGTATTGTGAGGCAGACGCACTAACCCCTCCTCCACCGTGTTGCCCAAGTTAGAAACAAATACATTATAATCACACACAATTTGATTTTGAAAGTATAAGTAAAAGTATATACAAGTTTTACATTATTCAAAAAGTCTGAAAATATATTTTCTACTGGACAACTTAAGTACCCAATATAGAATTTGATGCCCAGTGCAGGATTCCATCCATCTAATTTTTCTACCGCTTGTCCCTTTTCAAATTGCACTGTGGTGCATTTGTGGTGGGAAAAATGCAATGTTTCACGTTCACCACCAGGTGTCATGGCAGCATCACTCATCACTGGTGTTGGCATTAACGTTTGGAGTATGCATCTATGACAGGGTAGGAATATACAGGACAATACAACACAACTATTATCAACAACATAGCAGCGGGTAAAGAGTTAGATGTCAAAAGTGAAGTTGTTTCATATATTGTGTCAAATATATGAACATATAATTAATGAGGTGACCTCAAACCGGCACAGGCGCATTCCTATACCGAGTCCACAGTGGACACATGTTCATTTGTGTTCATTGGCTCCTATTATTAAAGCAAACATTATGCAGTTCGTGTGCATTAGCTTCTATTATTAAAGCAAACATTAAGCAGTTCGTGTGTATTTGGAAGCGGGCGTTCGCGTGTTCCGTGTGGTTCTCAAGCAGGACTCATGTGCCCGCCGGTTTGACAGAGCAAACTCCACCCAGCACACACACACACACGCGCGCACGCGCGCACACGCACATGCGACCTGAGAACCTGTGGCAGCGTGGTCGGCTGCTTGGAGTGAAAAGTTGCGTGGGTCAAAGTCCATCAGTGGACTTTTTTTTGAAGACATGCAGCAAACATGGCCGCGGTAGCCGCGAGGGAACTTCCGTTCGAAAGTGACTTTCTGGAGGTTCTGGTGCGGGATCGCTGGCACAAAGTTTGGGCGCACTTGAACGAGGAGGCGCTGACGTTAAGCTGCGACGAGAGCGACACAAATGGCGTCCCCGTCAACGGATCCTACCTCGACAACAACAACTCCAACAACGGTCCGGCAAGTGCGCGCGCCGCACACCTGGACCAGCACGAGCCGGTACCGGAGAGCATCGCGAACCGGAAGCGCTACGTCCAGGTGACCAAGCAGGACGTCGGCGGACTGGGGATCAGTATCAAAGGAGGCAGGGAGAATAAGATGCCGATACTGATCAGTAAGATCTTCCAAGGGCTGGCCGCCGACCAGACCCAGGCGCTGTACGTCGGAGACGCCATCCTGTCCGTCGGCGGTGTCAACCTGAGGGACGCGACCCACGACGAGGCGGTGCAGGCGCTCAAACGGGCCGGGAAAGAAGTGACTCTGGAAGGTAGGAATGACGATGACACGCACGGTGAAGGCTAATGGCTGTTATTATCTGCAGTAATTATTGGGCATACACATAATTGCCAACCCTCACGATTTATTTGGGTACAAGTGTTGTAAATTAGCTTTGGCTATAAACACTATGATGCGTACATTGGATAAATGTTTCAGATGTCTATGTTTTTTGTATCTGTTCCTATTTCAAATAAACCTTATTAATAATAATAATCCCGGGAGACTCCCCAATTTCAGTGCCCCTCTCGGAAATCTCCCGGGGCAAACATTCTTCCGATGTCCACCCTGACAACAATATTGGGGGCGTGCCTTAAAAGCACTGCCTTTAACGTCTTCTACAACAGTGGTTCTCAAATGGGGGTACGCGTACCCCTGGGGGTACTTGAAGGTATGCCAAGGGGTACGTGAGATTTTTTAAAAAATATTCTAAAAATAGCAACAATTCAAAAATCCATCCATCCATCCATTTTCTACCGCTTATTCCCTTTGGGGTCGTGGGGGGCGCTGGTGCCTATCTCAGCTACAATCGGCGGAAGGCGGCGTACACCCTGGACAAGTCGCCAACTCATCGCAGGGCCAATTCAAAAATCCTTTATATATATATTTATTGAAAAATACTGCAACAAAATATGAATGTAAGTTCATAAACTGTGAAAAGAAATGCAACAATGCAATATTCAGTGTTGACAGCTAGATTTTTTGTGGTCATGTTCCATAAATATTGATGTTAAAGATTTCTTTTTTTGTGAAGAAATGTTTAGAATTAAGTTCATGAATCCAGATGGATCTCTATTACAATCCCCAAAGAGGGCTCCTTAAGTTGATGATTACTTCTATGTGTAGAAATATTTATTTATAATTGAATCACTTGTTTATTCTTCAACAAGTTTTTAGTTATTATTATATATTTTTTTCCAAATAGTTCAAGAACGATCACTACAAATGAGCAATATTTTGCACTGTTGTACAATTTAATAAATCAGAAACTGATGATATAGTGCTTTATTTCACTTCTTTATCTTTTTTTTTCAAACAAAAATGCTTTGCTCTGATTAGGGGGTACTTGAATTAAAAAAATGTTCACAGTGGGTACATCATTGAAAAAAGGTTGAGAACCACTGTTGTACAACAGTGCAAAATATTGCTAATTTGTAGTGGTCTTTCTTGAACTATTTGGAAAAAAATATATAAAAATAACAAAAAACTTGTTGAAAAATAAACAAGTGATTCAATTATAAATAAAGATTTCTACACATAGAAGTAATCATCAACTTAAAGTGCCGTTGTGACAGACTTCCTGCCATCACCACGTGAGTTACAAGGACCTTCGATATACGACACCTCGTAGCAGGGTTGACATACATTTATTGTTTCAATAAATGGCGTTTTCGTGTCCCAATCTGGCGCGCCACGTTCTAGCGCGCCCTTGGCTGCTCGTCTTCGCGCACCTTTCGGTGGCCGGGTGATGCGTTTTCCGCGGGGGCTCAAGTCTTTGCCTGGTCGCTCTCGTCGCTGGTGTTGTTGCCGTGTGCTGCCGTTCCTCCTCCGTCTTCCCCCGGTCGTTCCTCCCTCGCCCTTCTTGTGCTGTAGCAGCAGATGGAGAGATTGTGAGCAGGTGTGTGTCTTACGCACCTGACTCAGATTGCCGCTCCGTGTGCGTCACGCCTCTCCTCGCCGCCGCATACCACGCCTCCTGGCCTTCATCATGGTCAGGACCGCTTTTCTAAGCCCGCTGTCGGCCCGTCGGCTGCGTCTCTCCACACATCTCCCCCGCCAGTCCGGCCGGGCATACCCCCCCCCCCCCACCTTTTCTTCCAGGAGCGGCAAAAAAACTACTGCGGCCATCTGACTTCTTTGCCTTTGTCTTTATCTTTCTTTTCTTTGTCTTTGCGTTTTTCTTTGGTTTCCCGAACTCCAATTACTTTGTCTTTCTCCTTGTCCTGTTTGAGTTTTTCCTGGTCCTCTTCTTCCTTTTCTTGCATTTCTCCAAGAATTTCTTTCCCAATTTCTTGAGCTTTTCCACCCTCATCTTCATCCTCAATTTTTTCCCCTTCTTTTTCGTCTTCATAATTTTCCAGAAATGCTTCAATTATTTCTTCTATCTCAATTTCTTGAGTTACTTCTTCTTTTTTAAGTTTTTCTTTGTCCTCTTTGCCTTTTCCGTTCTCTTCTTGCATTTCTCCAAGTAATTCTTATTTTCTCTCAATTTCTTGAGTTTCAACTTCTTCTTCAACTTCTTTATCTTTACTTTCTTCATCTTCGACTTCTTCTTCCTCTTCCACTTCTTCATCTTCATTTTCCTGAATTTCTTCAAGTATTTCTTTTTCTCTCTCAATTTCTTGAGGTTCTTTGATTTCGTCTTCATCTTTAACTTCTTTTCCATTTTCATCATCTTCTTTATCTTCCAGAATTTCTTCAATTATTTATTTTTCTTCATCATTTTCTTGAACTTCAACTTCTTTAACTTCTTCTTCACCTTCATTAACTTCTTCTTCTTTAACTTCTTTTTCGTCATCTTCAACTTCTTCTTCATCTTCTTCTTTAACATAAATTTTATCATCATTGTCATCTTCATCATCGTCGTAATCTTCATCATCAACATAAACTTCATCATCAACGTAGATTTCACCATTAAAGTAAACTTCATTCTCAACGTAAATTTCTTCATTATAATCTACCTCTTCATATTCTTCTTTACTGTAAACTTCATCAACGTAAACTTCTTCCATGTACATTTCTTCTTCCGGGGGGCACTCGTCCTCCGTCCTTTTGGCCGACAGCTCGCCCTGGTGGTCGGCCTGCTCCAACAGCGCTTCCAGTCTTTGAGTTTCCCGGCGCTTCTCCTCGAGCAGCCTGGTGTAACATGCCACGAGAGCTCAGATGACGTCGTCGTCCTCCGCTTCTGATGGTTCTCTTCTTGGTTGGGCGCCAATTGTGTCGGACCTCCTGCCATCACAACGTGAGTTACAAGGACCTTCGATGCACGACACCTCGTAGCAGGGTTGACATGCATTTATTGTTTCAATAAATGACGTCTTTGTGTCCCAATCGGGCGCGCCACTTTCTAGCGCGCCCTTGGCTGCTCGTCTTCGCGCACCTTTCGGGGGCCGGGTGTTGCGTGTTCCGCGGGGGCTCATGTCTTTGCCTGGTCGTTCTCGTGGGTGGTGTCGTTGCTGTGTGCTGCCGTTCCTCCTCCGTCTGCCCCCGGTCGCTCTTCCTTCGCCCTTCTTGTGCTGTAGCAGCAGGTGGAGAGATTGTGAGCATGTGCGTGTCTTACGCACCTGACTCAGATTGCCGCTCTCGTGCCGCTCCGCGTGCGTCACGCCTCTCCTCCCCGCCGCATGCCCCGCCTCCTGGCCTTCATCATGGTCAGGACCGCTTCTCTCAGCCCGCTGTCGGACCGTCGGCTGCGTCTCTCTACAGCCCTCTTTGGTGATTGTAATAGAGTTCCATCTGGATTCATGAACTTAATTCTTAACATTTCTTCACAAAAAAAGAAATCTTTAACATCAATATTTTGGAACATGTCCACCAAAAATCGGGCTGTCAATACTGAATATTGCATTGTTGCATTTCTTTTCACAGTTTATGAACTTACATTCATATTTTGTTGAAGTATTATTCAATAAATATATTTATAAAGGATTTTTGAATTGTTGCTATTTTTAGAATATTTTTTTTTAAATATCACGTACCCCTTGGCATACCTTCAAGTACCCCCAGAGGTACCCGTACCCCCATTTGAGAACCACTGCTCTACAACCTGTCGTAATGTCCACTTTTCCTCCATACTAACAGCCTCCTGGCCCATTCACATAATACAAACCCCGTTTCCTTATGAGTTGGGAAACTGTGTTAGATGTAAATATAAACGGAATACAATGATTTTCAACCCATATTCAGTTAAATGCACTACAAAGACAACATATTTGATGTTCAAACTGATAAATATTTTTTTTTTTGCAAATAATCATTAACTTTAGAATTTGATGCCAGCAACACATTACAAAGAAGTTGGGAAAGGTGGCAATAAATACTGATAAAGTTGAGGAATGCTCATCAAACACTTATTTGGACCATCCCACAGGTGTGCAGGCTAATTGGGAAAGGGCAGGTGCCATGATTGGGTATGAAATCAGCTTCCATGAAATGCTAAGTAATTCACAAACATGGATGGGGCGAGGGTCACCACTTTGTAAGCAAATTGTCAAACAATTTTAGAACAACATTTCTCAACAAGATATTGCAAGGAAATTTACGGTCCGTGAAATCATCAAAAAGTTCAGAGAATCTGGAGAAATCCCTGCACGTAAGCGATGATATTACAGACTTTTGATCCCTCAGGCGGTACTGCATCAAAAACCGACATCAGTGTATAAAGGATATCACCACATCGGCTCAGGAACACTTCATAAAACCACTATCAGTAACTACAGTTGGTCGCTACATCTGTAAGTGCAAGTTAAAACTCTACTCTGCAAAGCCAAACCCATTTATCAACAATATCCTAAAACGCCGCCGGCTTGGCTGGGCCCGAGCTCACCTAAGATGAACTGATGCAACGTGGAAAGGTGTTCTGTGGTCTGACGAGTCCACATTTCAAATTATAGTTGGAAACAGAGGATGTGGTGTCCTGCAGAACAAAGAGGAAAATAACCATTCGGATTGTTATAGGCGCAAAGTTGAAAAGCCGGCATCTGTGATGGTATGGGGGTGTATTAGTGCCCAAGGCATGGGTAACTTACACATCTGTGAAGGCACCATTAATGCTGAAAGGTCCATACAGGTTTTGGAGCAACATATGTTGTCATCCAAGCAACGTTCTCATGGACGCCCCTGCTTATTTCAGCAAGACAAGTGTTACAACAGCGTGGCTTCGTAAAAATAGAGTGCGGGTACTTTCCTGGCCCGCCTGCAGTCCAGACCTGTCTCCCATCAAAAATGTGTGGCACATTATGAAGCGTAAAATACGACAGCGGAGACCCCGGACTGTTGAACGAATGAAGCTCTACATAAAACAAGAATGGGAAAGAATTCCACTTTCAAAGCTTCAACAATCAGTTTCCTCAGTTCCCAAATGTTTATTGAGTGTTTTTAAAAGAAAAGGTGATGTAACACAGTGGTGAACATGTCCTTTCCCAACTAATTTGGCACGTGTTGCAGCCATGAAATTCTAAATTAATTATTGTTTGCAAAAAAAAATAAAGTTTATGAGTTTGAACATCAAACATCTTGTTTTTGTAGTGCATTCAATTGAATATGGGTTGAAAAGGATTTGCAAATCATTGTATTCCGTTTATATTTACATATAACACAATTTCCCAACTCATATGAAAACGGTGTTTGTATAAATCACACCCTGATTGGATTAATGGAATAAAAGCAGAAGGATTCGGTGCCCTGAGGCTCGTGAATGAATTTCTCTCATTTATGCAATTTACTTTCTGTGACTTGAATTGAGCTGATTAATAGCAAGAGCCAGGACATGGAAATGTGTATTTGTATTAGACTGCAATGCACTTCTTTAAAGCGTTTTTTTCCCCATGTGTTTTTGTGGTACCAATTTTTACTGACAGTTCTGGCTTTGCATTGTGTGCTATTGTGGTGTGTGTTATGTTAAACTGATTCACCTACAACTTGTCTTTTAGTTACAGCGGTGACCCTTAAGTAGGCTGGGGGATAAAACTATATTGATATATATTGCAAAAAATGTGATTGTTTTTCGATAGTAATATTTGACCATTTCGATAGTATCACAGGGTTTCCGCGGGGCATTAAAAAGCATTTTAGCCATTAAATAGATTTTGGGAAACCTAAGGCCTTAAAGAGCATTAAATTCAAAGGTATTAAACATGTTTATACAATTGTAAGGCTGGGCCGGTAGACAGTAAGTCAATCAATCAAAGGTAAATTAAATTGAATTTGCAGTCATTGATACATTGCAAAGTCTGTCTCAGTGTTTCTTTTCTTCGGCTGCAGCTTTCAAATTGGATAAAGAGGTATTTTAAGGTCTGGTCCGAAAGCGTGAAAAGTGCTGCCTCCAAACGGCTCAAACTTTGAAATTCTTTGGTGTTTGTAGGCGTGTAGTCCTTTCTTCTGACACCGTATTATGTTAATAAGGAAGCAGAGCTTGTTTCATACACAACTCCTTTATTTCAGTCTCCACTTCAACACACATGAGCTGACTTGCCTAACATTAGCAGCTGTCTTGACGCATGCTCCTTGCATGACCTACGGTGGCCTAAGATGGAAAAACAAGGCAATTCTCACAAGAGCGCAATTCTGACATTCCCACAGTAATTGAATTACAGTTCCTTCAGCTGCCTGACACAATGTATATACATTGCTATCTAATGTGCCAGTTTTATACAACTGAGAGGGGATCAAATATAATCTATTGAAGGTGTTTAATTGACTCAGTTTATTTTTGATTCATCTTAAGGATGCAAATATCATTCTATTGTGTGTATTTTTCCATCCATCCATCCATCCATCTTCCTCCGCTTATCCGAGGTCGGGTCGTGGGGGCACCAGCCTAAGCAGGGAAGCCCAGACTTCCCTCTCCCCAGCCACTTTGTGCCAGGTCAGCCGGGAGAGATAGTCTTCCCAACGTGTCCTGGGTCTTCCCCGTGCCCGAAACACCTCCCTAGGGAGGCGCTCGGGTGGCATCCTGACCAGATGCTCGAACCAGCTCATCTGGCTTCTCTCGATGTGGAGGAGCAGCTGCTTTACTTTGAGCTCCTCCTGGATGGCATAGCTTCTCACCCTATCTCTAAGGGAGAGCCCCGCCAACCGGCGGAGGAAACTAATTTCGGCCGCTTGTACCTCTGATCTTGTCCTTTCGGTCATGACCCAGAGCTCATGACCATAGATGAGGATGGGAACGGAGATCAACCGGTAAATTGAGAACTTTTCCTTCCGGCTTAGCTCCTTCTTCACCACAACGGATCGATACAGTGTCCGCATTACTGAAGACACCGCAACAATCCACCTGTCGATCTCTCGATCCGCTCTTCCCTCACTTGTGAACAAGACTCCGAGGTACTTAAACTCCTCCACTTGGGGCAGGGTCTCCCTCTAACCCGGAGATAGCACTCAAACCTTTTCCGTGTGAGAACAATGGACTCAGACTTGGCGGTGGTGATTATCATAATCAGTCGCTTCACACTCGGCTGTGAATTGATCCAGTGAGAGCTGAAGATCTTGGCCAGATGAAGCCATCAGGACCACATCGTCTGCAAATAGCAGAAACCTAATCCTGCAGCCACCAAACCAGATACCCTCAACGCCCTGACTGCGCCAAGAAATTCTGTCCATAAAAGTTATAAACAGAATCGGTGACAAAGGGCAGCCTTGGCGGAGTCCAACCCTCACTGGATACGGGTCCGACTTACTGCCGGCAATGCGGACCAAGCTCTGACACTGATTATACAGGGAGCGGACCGCCACAACAAGACAGCCCGTTACCCCTTACTCTCTGAGCACTCCCCACAAGACTTTCCGGGGTACACGGTCGAATGCCTTCTCCAAGTCCACAAAGCACATGTAGACTGGTTGGGCAAACTCCCATGCAACCTCAAGGACCCTGTTGAGAGTATAGAGCTGGTCCACAGTTCCACGACCAGGACGAAACCCACACTGTTCTTCCTGAATCCGAGGTTCGACTATCCGGCGTAGCCTCCTCTCCATTATTGCTGAATAGACCTAACCGGGAAGGTTGAGGAGTGTGATCCCACGAAAGTTGGAACACACCCTCCGGTTCCCGTTCTTAAAGAGAGGAACCACCACCCCGGTCTGCCAATCCAGACGTACCTCCCCCGATGTCCATGCGATGTTGCAGAGCCTTGTCAACCAAGACAGCACCACAGCATCCAATGCCTGAAGGAACTCCGGGCGTATCTCATCCAACACCAGGGCCTTGCCAACGAGGAGCTTTTTTACTACCTCGGCAACCTCAGCCCCAGAAATAGGAGAGCCCACCACAGAATCCCCAGGCACTCCTTCCTAATAGGAAGACATGCTGGTAGGATTGAGGAGGTCTTCGAAGTTTTCCCTCCACCGATCCACAACATCCGCAGTCGAGGTCAGCAGAACACCATCCCCACCATACAAGGTGTTGACATTGCACTGCTTCCCTTTCCTGAGGCAACCATCTTGCGGCCACAGCTCCAATCGGCCGCCTCGACAATAGAGGTATTGGTCCATTCGGACTCAATGTCCAGCACCTCATTCGTGACATGTTCAAAGTCTTCCGGAGGTGGGAATTGAAACTCTCTCTAACAGCAGACTCTGCCAGGCGTTCCCAGCAAACCCTCACAATGCGTTTGGGCCTACCAGGTCTGTCCGGCATACTGCCCCGCCATCGCAGCCAACTCACCACCAGGTGGTGAGCGGTAGAATTCTCCGCCCCTCTCTTCACCCGAGTGTCTAAAACACAAGACCACAAATCCGATGACACAACTACAAAGTCGATTATGGAACTGCGGCCTAGGGTGTCCTGGTGCCAAGTGCACATATAGACAGCCTTATATTTGAACATGCTGTTTGTTATGGACAATTTGGACGAGCACAGAAGTCCGATAACAAAACATCCCTCGGGTTCAGATCCGGCCACCAGGCGCTCGCCATCGTGCCCCACCTCCAGGCCATGCTCCAAAGGGAGGCCCCGGTGACCCACGTCCGGGTGCGGGAAATCTGGGTCCTATTTTTGTGTGTGTCATAGAAGTCTTCGAGCTGCTCTTTTTGTGATCCCTCACCTCGGACCAGTTTGCCTTGGGAGATCCTACCAGGGGGAATAGAAGCCCCCAGACAACATAGCTCCTAGGATCATTGGGACACACAAACTCCTCTATCACGTTAAGGTGGCAGCTCAGAGAGGAGGTGTATTTTTCTAAAATGATTAAATCTATCTGTGGAGGTTGTTCTCCAGTGGGTTCCTCAGTTCACCACAGCCAGAGTTTTTAGGGTAAAACACTGTTTTATTTTTCAATAAAAGTATTTTGTGCTTTTCAGCAAAGGGTTGTGTCAGCGTCTTTTCGTCCTCTCTCTCACTCTGCTTCTTACTCCTGTTCCAACCATCTCCCCCGCTCATGGTCCCCGGCGCTGCTAATAAAGGAAAAAAGGAACAGGTGATAAGATAACTCGTTGCAGCTGAGATATCCACTCACCTGTTGGCTGCTTCATGGCCGGCCCCTGCACACACCACGCCCCTCTCCACATGCCTCCACCACCAGACCCTAGCCGGGCATTCGTCCGGCCGCCCCCCCCTCCCCCATATCGGGGCGAGAGAGGAAGTCGGCCACGGTCATCTGTGCGCCCGGCCTGTGGACCGCCTGTGGACCACCCAGAAGTTGTAGGGTTGCAATGCAAGGTACCACCGGGTGACCCGTCCGCGCATTGCCGTCCTTCATGCGGTGGAGCCACTGGATAGGTTTTGTGGTCCGAGCAGAGACTGAAGGCACGCCCCACCAGGTAGTAGCGGAGGGCCCCGACCGCCCACTGGATGGCAAGGCACTCCCTCTCCACCGTGCTGTACCTTTCCTCCCGGTCCGATAGTTTCCGGCTGATGTAAAGCATGGGGCAGTCAACGCCCCCCACCCGCTGGGTCAGCACCGCCCCCGTCCCCGGCCCGACACGTCCGCCTGCAGACAGAAGGGATGTTCAAATTTGGCATGTGCAGCACCGGCTCCTCGCAGAGTGCTGTTTTTACCTCCTCGAACCCCCGCTGGCACTGCTCCGTCCACTGGACCAGATCTGGAGCACCCTTTCGGTTGAGGTCAGTCAGTGGGCTGGTCAGGTCTGCAAACTGGGAAATAAATCGGCAGTAATAGCCCGCCAGTCCCAAAAACTGCCTCACCTCTTTTTTCGTCTTGGGGGATGTACAGGCCGCAAACGCCGCTGTCTTGTCGATTTGTGGCCGCAGCCTTCTCCCCCCCATGTAGTACCCCAGGTACTGTACTTCCTTCCGGCCAACTGTGCACTTTGCCGGGTTGGTGGTGAGCTCAGACCGCCTCAGGGACTCGAGCACCACCCCCACCCACTGCATGTGTTGTTCCCAGCTGCCACTTTGAATGATGACATCATCCAAGTAGGCAGCCGCGTATGCCGCGTTGGGTCGCAGCACCCGGTCCATGAGGCGCTGGAAGGTGGCGCGCGCACCGAACAAACCAAACGGAAGTGTCACAAATTGGTACAAACCTCCCGGAGTGGAAAAGGCCATTTTTTCTCAGGACTCTGGTGACAAGGGAATTTGCCAGTAGCCCTTGGTTAAATCCAGTGTCGTGAGAAAATGTGCAGTGGCTAGCTCATCCAGGAGCTCGTCGACCCGGGGTATTGGGTATGCGTCAAAACGTGACACCGCATTTATCTTGCGGTAAATCACACAGAACAGTACAGTCATCCTTCTTCTCCACCAGAACAATGGGGCTGCACCACGTGCTGTGGGATTCTTCTATTACACCCATCTCAAGCATGGTTCTTAATTGCTCCCGAACCACTTTGCGTTTGTGTTCGGGAAGCCGATATGGCCGACACCGCACCGTAACCTCCGGCCTGGTCTCAATATGATGATGAATGAGATTCGTCCGGCCGGGCCGTGAGGAGAACACATCAGAGAAGCGGTGCTAAAATTTAGGAACATCTGCTCTCTGTGCTTACGTGAGCTGCTTATCATAGGGAAAATGAGGGGGTGGGCCAGAGCGCAGGACCTCAGAACCCAGCTCCTCTCCCTCCCTCACTACTGTCACCATGGAGAGAGGCGGAGCTCTCCATGCCTTCAGCAGGTTCAGATGATAAATCTGAGTGTCTCCGCTCCGGTCCGAGTGTCAAACCTCATAATCAACATCACCTACTTGCCGTGTGACTTCAAAGGGTCCTTGCCGCTTTGCAAGTAATTTGGAACTTGAGGTTGGAAGCAATTCAATCACCTTTTCTCCCGGTGTAAATTTGAGTAGTTGGCGCCCCTTGTTGTACGTGCACTGTTGACGCTCTTGGGCATGGAGCGAATTTACGATTGATAAGTGCGCCACCTTGTGGAGTTTGGCTTGCATGTCCATGACATACTCGATTTCATTCTTGCTAGATTTTATGCCTTCCTCCCAGCTTTCTTTAATAATGTCCAGTGCTCCGTGAGGCCTCCGGCCATATAATAACTCAAATGGCGTAAAACCTAGGGAGGTCTGGGGTGCCTCCCGCATTGCAAACATTAGGGGTATCAACCATTTGTCCCAATTTTGTTTGTCCTCGTGCAGGAACTTACGGATCACGGTTTTCAGCGTTCTATTTAATCGCTCCACCAGCCCATCCGTTTGCGGATGATAAACACTGGTGTGGATGGCCGTGATTCCCAATAACCCGTATAGTTCCTTTATTGTGCGTGACATAAAGGACGTGCCCTGGTCAGTCAGAATCTATTTCGGGATTCCGACTCGGGAAATGACCTAAAACACCGCTTGCGCAACACTCTTGGCAGAGATGGAGCGCAGCGGCACTGCTTCGAGGTAACACGTTGCGTAATCCACCAGAACTAACACAAAGCGGTATCCCCGTGTGCTCAGGGGTAATGGTCTGATGAGGTCCATTCCAATTTTTTCGAACGGGACCTCAAGGGGGGTAATGGGCGCAAGGGGGCCTCCGAGATGGCTGCTGGGTTTACCAGCTGGCAGTCCGGGCGGGCAGCGCACCAACGGCGCACGTCTGCCCGGAAGCCTGGCCTATAGAACCGGACCATGACCCGATTAAGTGTCTTATCATACCCCTAATGGCCAGAAAGCGGGTTAATATGTGCCGCCTGGAAAATAATTTCCTGGCGGCGCTTTGCCACCAACAACTGGGTGTGTTCCTCCCCGGTTTGAGTGTCACGGCTCACTCGGTATAACCTATAACGAATAATTGAAAAATGGGGAAATACCCGTGCTTTCCCCGGGTGCACCAGCTGACAGTCAATGTAATCCACCTAGTCCCAGGCCGCGGGCAAGGTTTCATCACGGGACTGCTCGAGGGGAAAATCCTCCGTAGGCTGCCACCGGGGGGCCGGGGGTCCTCCCGCAAAGCCCCCGTCGGTTCCCGCTCAGCAGCCCAGGATGAAGCCGCGTCGCCACTGAGAACCGTGTGGATACTCCCCCCTCCTACCGTCTGTGAACGCATCCCCACACATTGTGTCACTACATGGTTAAACCCCGGCCAATTTGTTCTTAGCCATGCGCTGCATGGGCGCCATTGTTCTTGTACCTGACATGTCAGCTCTTTCCATCAGGGATTGTAGCAGCTGGGTCTGCTGCTGGTTCGCAGCTGACACTTGGGCCAGCACTTGTCCAAACCCCTCCAGGGGCGTTGTGGTAGACATTTTTTCCTTTTGGTTCTCGTAGTTGAGCGCCAAATGTGGAGGTAGCTCTCCAGTGGGTTCCACAGTTCACCACACACTGTCCGGACAGCCAAAGTTTTAAGGATAAATCACTGTTTTATTTTTCAATAAAAGTCTTTTGTGCTTTTCAACAAAGGGTTGTGTCAGCGTCTTGTCGTCCTCTCTCTCACTCTGGTTCTCACTCCTGTTCCAACCATCTCCCCCGCTCATGGTCCCTGGCGCTGCTAATAAAGGAACAGGTGATTAGATAACTCGTTCCAGCTGAGATGCTGCCGCTAGGTGACATCATACGCAAATACGGTGTTAGCTTTCACTGTTATGCTGATGACACCCAACTCTACATGGCCCTACAGCTGATCAACATGCCGGATTGTAGTCAGCTGGAGGCGTATCTTAATGGAATTAAACAATGGATGTCCGCTAACTTTTTGCAACTCAACGCCAAAAAAACGGAAATGCTGATTATCGGTCCTGCTAGACACCGACCTCTATTTAATAATACAACTTTAACATTTGACAAACGATTAAACAAGGCGACACGGCAAAGAATCTGGGTATTATCTTCCACCCAACTCTCTCCTTTGAGTCACACATTAAAAGCGTTACTAAAACGGCCTTCTTTCATCTCCGTAATATCGCTAAAATTCGCTCCATTCTGTCCACTAAAGACGCTGAGATCATTATCCATGCGTTTGTTACGTCTCGCCTCGACTACTGTAACGTATTATTTTCGGGTCTCCCCCTGTCTAGCATTAAAAGATTACAGTTGGTACAAAATGCGGCTGCTAGACTTTTGACAAGAACAAGAAAGTTTGATCACATTACGCCTGTACTGGCTCACCTGCACTGGCTTCCTGTATACTTAAGACGTGACTTTAAGCGTTTACTACTTACGTATAAAATAATACACGGTCTAGCTCCATCCTATCTTGCCGATTGTATTGTACCATATGTCCCGGCAAGAAATCTGCGCTCAAAGGACTCCGGCTTATTAGTGATTCCCAAAGCCCGAAAAAAGTCTGCGGGCTATAGAGCGTTTTCATTTCGGGCTCCAGTACTCTGGAATGCCCTCCCGGTAACAGTTCGAGATGCCACCTCAGTAGAAGCATTTAAGTCTCACCTTAAAACTCATGTGTATACTCTAGCCTTTAAATAGACTCCCTTTTTAGACTAGTTGATCTGCCGTTTCTTTTCTTTTTCTCCTATGTCCCACTCTCCCTTGTAGAGGGGGTCCGGTCCGATCCGGTGGCCATGTACTGCTTGCCTGTGTATCGGCTGGGGACATCTCTGCGCTGCTGATCCGCCTCCGCTTGGTATGGTTTCCTGCTGGCTCCGCTGTGAACGGGACTCTTGCTTCTGTGTTGAATCCGCTGTGAACGGGACTCTCGCTTCTGTGTTGGATCCGCTTTGGACTGGACCCTCGCGACTGTGTTGGATCCATTATGGATTGAACTTTCACAGTATCATGTTAGACCCGCTTGACATCCATTGCTTTTGTCCTCTCCAAGGTTCTCATAGTCCTCATTGTCACCGACGTCCCACTGGGTATGAGTTTTCCTTGCCCTTATGTGGGCCTACCGAGGATGTCGTAGTGGTTTGTGTTGTGGTTTGTGTTGTGGTTTGTGCAGCCCTTTGAGACACTAGTGATTTAGGGCTATATAAGTAAACATTGATTGATTGATATCCACTCACCTGTTGGCTGCTTCATGGCCGGCCCCTGCACACACCCCGCCCGCAGGGAACGCGTGTACCACGCCCCTCTCCACACTATCATTCATTTATTGCAGTGGCGGGCCTTGCGTTTCCCACCTAGGCCTTCAGTAATGTCCGACTTCAATGATTACCTCTCAAAATTCCATCATTTATGTCCCCACTTGACCATTACTGGAGAAATACAATACAGAAACACATTTACGGGTTATTTTTTTGGTGCATTTAAAAATCAATAAACTCGCATCAGCAATTAAAACATATTTTATGTGGTACTGTCAAAATTAAAATGGCAAAAAACATATTAAACATAAAAAAATAAAGATATGAAATATCTGAACTCACATTTCATCCCCAGGACTGCTGAACTAGCTTCCGGGGTTGGCCGATAAGGTCTCAAAAGATGTAGTTTCTCTTTAAATATCCTTCTTGAAAATGGCCTTGCAAATATATGTGTTGTCTTGTCTACTCATAAAAGATGCAGACGAGGCATGTTAGCTGACTTTTTAAAGTTTACACAGCGTGCTCATCAATAACATCCAGCTGCTGGCATGTCTACATTCAACAACCTAAGCGGGGCTACTGCACATGCTCTTCACTACTGTGGCATGCTGGGTAATGGAGTTTTTCTGTTACTTAGCTCATAACATAACAATATATATCTGACTTAGGCCAGCTAGAAGGCCCTACTGACCACAAGATCTGATTGGCTATGGCAATTGTCTGTCAAATGATTGTGTCCGTTCACTGCAACCCCAGCATTGTTGATTCTGAAGGCCCCTGGCAGATTTGTTACAGATTTGAAGACTGGATCCAATGGGGATCCAATGGGGGTAATATGGTTTGTTCTGGGTGCACAAGTCAAAAGTCTGGCAGCCCTGTTTTGCACAGTCTAAAGTCTCCTTAACGCTGACTTGTTGAAAAGACTGAAAAGAGAATTGCAACAATCAATATGAGATTAAATGAACACGTAAATTATCATTTTGAGATCCAATTTGACAGCCAATTTCTCACTTTAGAAATATTTCTCAAGTGATTAAAAACAGTTTTTTGGTCAGCTGACAACAGTGATTCTCCAAAGACATTGAATGATCGAACACAACTCCAAGGTTACTGAGGCTGCTTTTAACAGATGCACAAACAGATGAACTTTGAAAATGTCTCAAGGGAGGAGTTGGACATAGTGTTGGACATGTTCTGTGCCTCTATTGTCGAGGCGACTGATTGAAGCTGTGGTTGGTGCCTGCCGTGGTGGTAATATCAGAGCCTTCTGGTGTCAGCGGTGAGGGATGCCATCAAGCCAAACAAAAAGTCCTATCCGGTCCTTTAGGCACGTGGTACTCCGTATGCAGTGGACTTGTACTGACAGCCCAAGTGGTTTGTGGCTTCGGCGGTCGCAGAGGCAAAAACTCAGACAGGAGAGGAGTTCGGGGAAGCCATTGAAAACAACTTCCGGGCGGCCATTCAGCCATCCGCCGCCTCAGTAAGGGGAAGCAGTGCACTGTCAACACCGTTTATTGTGGGGTTGTTGTGCTGCTGACCTCAACTTGGGATGTTGTGGAACGGTGGAGGGAGTACTTTGAGTACCTCCTCAATCCCAACTTCATGTCTTCCTATGAGGAAGCGGTACCTGGGAAATCTGTGGTGGACTTTCTTATTTCTGGGGCTGAGGTTGCCAAGGTAGTTAAAAAGGTCCTCGTGGTAGGGCCCTGGTGATGAATGAGATCTGTCCGGATTTCCTTAAGGCTCTAGATGCTGTTGTCTTGATTGACAAGACTCTGCAGCATCGCTTGGACATCGGGGGCAGTGCCTCTGAATTAGCAGTGGTGGTTTCTCTCTTTAAGAAGTACCGGGGGGTGTGTTTCAACTAATGTGGCCTCACATTCCGGTAAGGTCTATTCAGTTGTACTGAAGGCTACTCTTGAACCTCGGATTCAGGAGGAGCATTGTGGTTTACGTCCTGGTCGTGGAACTGTAGTCCATCTCTACACTAGCGGCAGGATTCTCGAGGGTGCATGGTAGTTTGCCCAACCAGTCTACATGTGCTTTGTGGTCTTGGAGAAGGCATTCAACCGTGTCCCTTGGGAAGTACTGTGGGGAGTGCTCAAAGAGTATAAGTAATCGGACCGCCTGATTGTGGCGGTCCGTTCCCTGTGTGATCGGTGACAGAGTTTAGTCTGCTTTGCCGGCAGTAAGTCGGACCCGTTTCCATTGAGAGTAGGACTCTGCCATGGCTGCCCTTTGTCACCAGTTCTGTTCAAAAACTTTTATGAATAGAATTTCTAGGTGCAGTTAGGGCGTTGAGTGGATCCGGTTTGGTGGCTGCAGTATTAAGTCTCTGCTTTTTGTATATGATGTGGTTCTGCTGGCTTCATCTGGCCAGGATCCTTCATCTTTCACTGGATCATTTCGCAGCAGAGTGTGAAGCGACTGGGATGAAAATAAGCACCTCCAAGTCTGAGTCCATTGTTCTCGCCCGGAAAAGGGTGGAGTGCCATCGCCGGAGAAAAGGAGATCTTTCCCAAAGTGGAGGAGTTCAAGTACCTTAGAGTCTTGTTCACGAGTGAGGGAAGGGTGAGCTCGACAGGCGGATCAGTGCAGCGCCTGCAGTGATGGGGACCCTGTATTGGCCCGAAATGAGTTTACTCTGTCGAGTGACAGGGCTCTCCCTTAGAAGTAGGGTGAGAAGCTCTGTCATTTGGGAGGAGCTCAAGGTAAAGCCGCTGCTCCTCCACATTGAGAGGAGTCAGGTGAGGTAGTTAGGCATCTGGTCAAAAAATACCCCAAGTAAAATCAAGCAGTTGTTATGGAATCTTTTATGAACCTTTTAATTCAAAGCAACTCTGATCAATTGGGTCAGTGCAGGTTGCCTCGGCATTTGGTTGGGTGTGGCACCGGCCAAGATGTTGACTTGCGTAGTTTCAAGTACTTTTCATTCTATAGCGGGTGACTTATAAAATGATGCTACAAAATAGCAGTACTGTTACTTTTTGTAGCAATACTTTTGCCGCATACTTAACATATTACTGAAAAGTGGGCTCAGTGCTTTCAGTTAATTCTGCTGTCAAATAATTGTGCACAGGTGCTGAGAGCGACAGACAAAGAAACACGAGGCTCAATACATTTGATTGGCAAACAGGTCTGTCACTCATATGTTGGTGACGGTTGAGACACAACAACTCTGCCTCTTGCGGTTACATAATCGCACTAATTCAAACCTCAATGTTAATTTGATGTCGATTTAATTGTGCAGCCCTAGTTCTGACAAGTAAGCAGAGGAGACATACTGTTGGCGATCAGCACTCCAAGGAGAGAAAGCATGGGGGGGTTACCATCTGAGCACCGCAGAGCAGCTGAGCAGACAGGAGCAATGGTAATTACTACTAGCTTACTCTCGACTTATCATTATATATGTTTTTATACTAAATATTGCTATCACATGTGAATATACTGTATCTGCTGATGTATTTATTTTGTAGTTTTAAAAAAAAAAAGAATAAATATCAGCCAATATACCAATTCAAATAATGGCGATAGTCAGTCAATGTTTGTGTACGTATGTGCACGGACACAATGTGCATGTACCAGGCAGCTGTGATTGATGCTTTATCCTCCACCCGTGTGCATGTAAGGTACACAATACCAATAACTTTCATAATAATGGCATACATATAGACTTAAAGAGCTGTGATAAAAATGACATTTGTAATATAATATGGGCACAGTGTGTAGTGTTCTTCAGTACATCTTTCATGTTCAACCCCTGACGAAAGATACATATTTCAACCTAAAATAACCTTCTGATGTCTTTACATCTCACTTTTTAGCAATGTTACATTTAAACACGACGAAAATAGGGATTTCATTTATATCGTGATACATATCAATATCGACTGATATGAAAAACATGGTGTTATAAACTCTACATTCTGCCAGGATGCATTTTGAGGAACTGTCTTGTTATGTAACCACTGGTTCCACGAAGGACACATTAATGTTCAAACTCCCTATGCTTCTTTTTTTACATTTATTTATTTGGCAGCTTGTGTATCCTGCATGTACATGCACTAACGCACACATACAGTTGCTTTTAGAAGATGAACATTGGGCTGATGGTACATTAATCTGAAGGCTGGACATTGTTTTGCACACACACGCGCGCACATACACAACACTCACAAACACAGGATATACAATATAAGTGCCCACTTCTGGGTTTATTCCTGTTCCCATGAGCACTCTTGAATAACGAGTATCTCTCTCTCTCGCACGCACGCACACACACACACACACACATACATACACACACGCGCGCACACACATACACACTAGCACGCTTGTGATGATCCTTCCCAGGGGTACGAGGTAGCTACACTAGAGAGGGGAAAGCAGAACTGACTGATATAAGAAAGGAAGAAAGAGGCAGCAGAACTGGGAGGGGTTGGAGCAGAATTGTGAGTCAATTGAAAAAATGTGGCGAGGGAAACTTGAAGCAAACTTCAGGTTACACGTGTGCCGGACGTTGTCCTACGCTCATTTGAGGGAAAAGCAGCGAAATATGAATGTGTATTACAGTAAGTCATGTCTTATAAATCTCTGCCGGCCTGGAGGGCATTTTGTCCATTTAGCCAAGCGTGTATGTTTCATTTCAAATAAAACACGTGATCTGTGATATCCCCAATGTTCCACTTACTTTCCGAGCACTTAGGACGCAGGAGATTGAGAGAAAGAATCTGTTTGGACTATGAACAGACGCTGGATAGTGACTTTAAGCAATTTATATACTCCAACATTTCTGTTGAATCACTCATCCGTGTATATTACTAAGACCCTAACACTTTGCAAATTGGTAAAAGATGGAAGACATATTTAAGTAAAACAGACAGTTTAGGTGAATATGTGCTCAGGTTTTTGAGGGCGTAAATCTGAAGCAATGTATATTAAAGATGTACATTGTGTACACACACACACACACACACACCCACGTCCTGGACAACATGTTAGCGCTATCCTCAAATAGTGAAAGATTTGACAATTCGATTTGGGGAAGTCTGATTCGACTATCAACTTTGCACTCAAATCATCAGACATTAAACTTCGTGGTAGGGAGGCAAAGTTAAGTACCGGTTGAGGACCCCGTACAACAGTTGTGTTGGGAGTATAATTCGATTGCGTTCATCATTGATAACATATTCTTATTTGCAGACAAATAGCTTCTAGAGAGTAAGAGTGCATTTTTATGTGCTTCCAATTTGGGTGTCACTAGAAAGCGATCGCTGAATCTGGTCGCAGCTTCCTGGTGCGAAGTTACGTGTCTAAAAGAGCTGTCCGAATGTTTTGGCCTCCCATCTCTCTCTCTCTAAAACAATTTGTCTGCAGACAGTAGGGGTGTGGCGGTATACAAAAATTTGGGTTCGGTATGTACCTCGGTTTAGAGGTCACGGTTCGGTTCATTTTCGGAACAGTAAGAAAACAACAAAATATAAATTTTTTGGGTTATTTATTTACCAAATTTGTAAACAATGGCTTTATCCTTTTAGCAATGGGAACACTATAATAATTCTTCCCACGTTAATCCACATTAAACTGTCTCAAGTTGTTGCTTGGATTAAATAAAATGACAAAACTTTTCTTTTACATATAAAAAGTGCAACCTTAAACTGTTTCAAGTCAACTCATCATGCTTAATCTATTACAGCATTTGGGAAGCCTGTAGTTGATTTTTATTATGTAAGTGTTATATTTTTATCAACATGTGACAGCAGGGACCATGCCATTCAAAACTAGGCTGCTACATTACTAATGATTATTTGTAACTATAGCTGAAAAAATAGTACAGTAGCAAAAGTTAAAGTGAGGTGAGGGGAGCAGTGGGCAGCAGCGGTGCCGCGCCCGGGGATCATTTATGGTGATTTAACCCACAATTCCAACCCTTAATGCTGAGGGAGGTAATGGGTCCCATTTTTATAGTCTTTGGTATGACTCGGCCGGGATTTGAACTCACGATCTACCGATCTCAGGGAGGACACTCTAACCACCAAGCCACTGAGTAGGCAAAAGGAGGGACTATTCATTCCTGAACACCATGGAGTTCATGGAGGCTTAATGATGCACTTACATTTTTATATACACTATCAGAGACAGAAACTCTTCATTTACCATCATGTCCTTTTTTGCTGATTCAACACAGCTCAATCAACACTGTCCGTAACACACACACACTCACACACACACACACACACCGCAAAATGAGCTACCGTTACGCTAAAAGCTAATTAACCTTCATCTCAAGCCAGGACTAAAACGTCAATGGGCTCATAGTGATGATACTAGTAGTTGACTGGGAGGTGTTTATTATCATTTGGGGAGAGTATGCTGCCTCATGCTCACCTGCTAAACAACTATCTGCTCGACGCTGAAGCGCTGACTCCATGCGCTCTGAATACGCACTGCTGATTGGCCGTTACCACTATGGTTGTAACCAATCAGATGGTTGTGTGGGTGGGACAATGCTGGGGGCTGTGTAGGAGACAAAGGCAGAAAGGAGATCAGCTTGTTAAGACTTTAGGTTAGGCGGCTACTTCATATGTTCGTGTGGAAACTCGTTCGGTACACCTCTGCACCGAACCGAAACCCCCGTACCGAAACGGTTCAATACAAATACACGTACCGTTACACCCCTAGCAGACAGTAATCTTTTACAAATAGTGTTGGTGAGATGTTTCTACATAAGTGATTGGTCTCGTCGTAACGCGCCGCAGTCATACAAGAAGCTCTCTGTGCCACCGTGCGCCTCTGGTGGGAGAAAACCCAGAAATTGGACACGGCAGGCTCGGGGGCAATGTGGCCGGATCTGCCCCATTGCCCCCGAGGTGTAGCTCTCTGTTGGTAAAGATCCTTCCACGGGTTCACATACGGAACATTATGTACAACTATTACTTCTCTCTATTTATTCAAGTTTGATATCTTGTCGGCACAGTGCCCCAGCCGAGTACCTCAGTCAACAATCCGATCTCTACCATGTTCATCTAATTATCAGAGTAGTTTAGCCTTTTTTTGAGGGGGAGGGAAAAGTTTCAAATGTGATGTCTGTTTTGTTCACTTTAATAAAAGACTATTCCTTTTATAGATATTTGAAATAATCACCATACAGCAGTCAGTGACAATATACTGACACATAAGGAGCAATCAGTATACACTAATATTATTACTATTTTTTTGTCTCTGAAAAAAACCAACACCATTGATTTGACTATGAGGAAAACCTAAAAAAAAATCAGATTTTTTAAAATTAATTAATTTATTTTAATTTGAATGTCCTGTCCAGTCACTTAAGCAAATTATAATGTGGATGTAGATGCCTGTATCTGCTGTACATATTTACTTTACAAAATAGAAGTGTATTATTGACTTATTTGTATTTGACTTTATTAAATAGATTTATTTAAAGTTTGGCACTTGCGATCAGGGCGACTTGTCCAGGGTGAACCCAGCCTTCCGCCCGAATGTAGCTGAGATAGGCTCCAGCACCCTCCGTGACCCCGAACAGGACAAGTGGTAGAAAATGGATGGATGGACAGCCCGACCGGACGAAAGAATAAGAAAAAGGAAGCCAGAGACAAATGATAATAAACAAATGATAAATGGGTTGTACTTGTATAGCGCTTTTCTACTTACAAAGTACTCAAAGCGCTTTGACACTACTTCCACATTTACCCATTCACACACACATTCATACATTGATGGAGGGAGCTGCCATGCAAGGCGCTAACCAGCACCCATCAGGAGCAAGGGTGAAGTGTCTTGCTCAGGAAACAACAGACGTGACGAGGTTGGTACTAGGTGGGGATTGAACAAGGGACCCTCGGGTTGCGCACGGCCACTCTTCCACTGCGCCACGCAGACAAGAGGATGATAAGACAGAGACAACAACAACAAAAAAAATAACAACAGAAAAACATCACAAAATATGACATGTACAAAAAATTATAGCAAAGAACCAGTTTGTGAAGTAGGTAGTAATAAGGCAAGGCAATGATAATGAACAATATGGCACTACAAATGGAACAATAAAAACACTATTAATAATGAATAATGATAATAATAATACTTACCTTTATAAAAACGCTATTAATAATGAATAATAATAATATAATAAATACCTTTATTATCAACAATACAATTGTTTTAAATGCAACAATACATATATGTAATGAAAACGTGAATTACAAAAGAAAGCAGATAAATAGAGGGGTAAAAATAAAAGAAGATTATATTAACCTTATAGATTGTTATCCTGAAAATATTGTTATAGTAAAAGTAGGTTATGCTTTATCAGTGTGCCGTGTTTTACCCAGTTTCCCCTGTTAATGTTGTTCCCCAAGGGGGATAACATTAACATGTGAATTTGGTGAAATGTAAATTATGCATGGGTGCATAGATGGATCAACAATGAAAATATTTAGTCAAAGACAGCCCGACAACACACTATTCATTTTTGCATTGGATTCAGTGCGTCAAGGAACAATTTGACAAAGGGCCTTTAATAAAGTCTATTAAAGCATGAGTTTGGTGTGGAGAGCACAATGCATATATGCCAGGCAATTCAAAGTGCTGGCAATCATGGATTAATTCAATAAAAATCAAAAAGTTAAGATAAAATATCTTCTAAGTGTTTTAATTTGCCTGAATTTGAACATTGCCAACTGTGAGGCCTGTCTCACAAACCTCTAGAAGACCCTGTTTTAGTAGAATAAAATTGAAATGCAACCTTACCAGGTTTAGCCCTGACTCTGGGCACCAACAGCAGACCGCTCCCTCAGGTTTCAGAGTCCAAATGGTACATATGGTTCTAAGATGTCAGAAATGTATGTCATGATCGGCTTTCACCCGAGTAGGACCCAACAGAGAAAATAAATAATAAAAATTATAATAAAAAGCACACACAATAGTAGTGAGGAAAAATAACTAAGGAGTCCGAAAACGCTCAAAAAAGGTATGGAGCAAAAACAGCTAAAACTACAGGGCAATGCTGGAACAGAGCCACAGGAAGGAGAAGCGTGAGTGGAGCCAGTGTAGAGGAGATGAACACGACTGGAAGGGTGAACATCAGGAATCTACTGGTGCCGAGTGAATGGATTGGAGAGCTTAAGAAGTCAGGAGGAAATGGGTATCAGGCGTGTATGCAGGTGGCTTTGCCCTGTAGCCTGAAAACCAGGCACTGCAACACAGAGCAGACAGGCGGCATCAGAGTTGCCAGATCATGACAGAACTCTGCCATCTATAAGACGATTCCTAACAACTTACCTGGTTTTTCAGGATGAAGAGAGCGGAATGCATACAGAAGGGATGAATCGGTTCCGGGCAGCCATCCAGGACAAAGTCGCTCTTCTATCCTGCCACACCTGATGAGCTCTGCAAATGTGCTGGTAGATGGATGTTATAGCGATCTCCGAGTCCCAGAAAGGAAGACAAACCGGCTTGTAACCATAGGCGACTCTAAATGGAGATACACCTGTGGCCGAGGATGTGAGGGAGCTATGAGCTTACTCCACCTAAGGGAAGTGGGAGGACCAAGTGTCAATGTCATACACAGCGGCATGCCTCCTCCGGGTCCTGGTTAGCACGGTCTGTTTGGTCGTTGGTCTGGGGATTATATCCTGATTAAAGTCTACGGGTAGCCCCCTACGCCTTCCAAAAACCTTTCCAGACCTGGGATGTGAATGGGGGTACCCTATTAAAGACCAGGTCCAGAGAGATACCATGAAGGCTGAAAACGTTGTCTAGCAGAAGTTAAGCAGTCTCTAGGGAAGAAGGTAATTTAAAAAGGGGAATGAAGTGTGCCATCTTAAAAAATCAGAAAACCACATTGAGTATGACAGAGCTGCCCCAGGAAACTGTAAGGCCTGTAGGGAAATCCAAATTGATGTGGTACCAAGGTCGTGACAGAATAGATAGTGGATGAAGAAGACCGACTGAAGGGCGATGAGAAGCATTGCCTCTGGCGCAGAAGGAGCAGGCATTGACAATGTTGTTGTTGTCTTTTCCCATTGCTGACCAGCAAAATCTTTGTGAGACTAGGAACAAGGCAGGATGGCAAAATGCGTTAGATGCATGTCCTCAACGCAAGACCTCAGATCTCAGTTTGCCTGCAGAAACGTTGTTGGGGACCTTGGTCTTAATGCCGGTATTCAACACCCTTCTCTCCACCTCCCATTGAAGTGCTCTTATCACTCGAGCCACAAGTATGACAGTCCCCGGGGGGGTCTCCTCAGCGGCAGGGCCGTAAATTTTGGAGAGCTCCTCAGGCTTGCTGTTGCGGGAGCCGGGTCCATAGGTAATAATAAAGTTAAAGTGTGTGAGAAACATGTAGACAAGTTGGAGCTCGTAGACATCACCGACTGGTGCATAAGGATCATGTCTCTGAGGACGTCGTCAATTATATTTTGGAAAACCGCTGGCGCATTTGTGAGGCAAAAAGGCATTACTAAATATTGAAAATGCCCCATTGAGGTGTTAAAAGTAGTTGTCCACTCATTCCATTCCTTAATTCTCACTAGGTCATAAGCATTGCGTAAATCTAATTTAGTGAAAACAGCTGCCATGGATAAAGAAGTAAAAACCAAATCCATAAGTGGCAAAGGGTACGAGGCTTCCCTGTTATGTCGTTACGACCAAGATAGTCAATACAGGGCCACAAAGATTGATCTTATATGTCAAAAAAAATAATCAAAAAAACAGCCCTAATGGAGAGAAAGAGGAGCGAATGAGACCCGCCGCGAGTTACAAGGAAATATAGTCACTTAATGCGGACTATTCCGGACCTTACACTTTAGAGTCTTACCACAGGGAACGCCTGCGGGAGGAGTTTAATAGAACAGTCAAGAGGATGATGTTGGGGAAGGGACTAAATACATTTTTGAGGTTGTGATATTCGGCAGGTACCCCCGGCAGAATAATGGACTCACTAACATGGCTAGGCGTAGCTGTCGAGGGAACAGCAGGACGCAAACAATTAGCGTAGCAAAGGATGCTTTAATTCAAAACGGTGGTTCTACCCCAATCAATATTGGGATTATGCAGTTTCAGCCATGGTAGACCTAATAGAACTGACATGGAAGAATTAAGAAGCGTATCGCCTCATGAAAGCTTGTCCTCCGAGCTGCATTGGCGCCTCAGTAGCGTTGTTGGGCTGATGACCGGCGGTTTTGGCAAGAACGATTACAAGGTCGACTCCTGCCACTGCCAATATCGTTCACTGAGGCAAAGCGGTATGGTATAAGCCAGGGGTAGAGAACCTATGGCTCTAGAGCCAGATGTGGCTCTTTTGATGACTGCATCTGGCTCTCAGATAAATCTTAGCTGACATTGCTTAACACGATAATTCCGCTGGTAATCACAGTGTTAAAAATGACATTCAAATTATTTAACATTGTCATTCATTTTAATCCAACCATCCGTTTTCTATCCCACCTGTTCAAGAAGTTGCATTAATGGGAAGAAGTATTATATTTATTATTCAATCAATCAATCAATCAATCAAAGTTTACTTATATAGCCCTAAATCACTAGTGTCTCAAAGCTTTAGAATAACAATGTTATTAAAAAGAATAGGAGACTTATTATTCTCTAAAAATGTTGGTCTTACTCAAAAATGCACGCAATTAGCTGTATTCAGTGTTAAAAAATATTATATGGCTCTCAGGGAAATACACTTTGAAATATTTGGCTTTCATGGCTCTCTCAGCCAAAAAGGTTCCCGACACCTGGTATAGGCTGTCCATCTTAGTGTCTTCTCTTTGCATTCGCATATTTTGTCGTCTAGACGAATGGCTAAGTCAATGAGTGTCTCAAGGGTGGCAGTTTTGTCACGGGTAGCAAGTTTTTTCTTGATGCGACAATTTAATCCCTTGTAGGCCTGGATGATATGGCCTAAAAATAAAATCCCCAATTTTTTTTCACATAAAATGTAATTTTGAATGCCAGAGATAATTAAAAAAAAATTATTTCATTGTGTAGTTTAAAATGACACTGCATATACTGCATATTACTCTGAGCACAATTCTAATTCTTATGTTGTTCTTTTTAGACCATATATGAATTGTACTTTTTATCGGATATTTTTCAAATAAAAAAATTAGGAGCTTCTCTTGGGAAGCAATACTTCTGCCTGAATAGAATACTTCTGTTAAAATGTTTTTTAAAATTGCACGTTGCATGCAAATAAACAATCTCCAACATTGAATAGAATAGAATAGAATATAATAACAATAGAAATTAGTGATCGCTCTACGCATTGTGTTTCTTTCTCATCATACATGGCATCATTATACATTCCTTGTGTAAATATTTCCACCATTGTAAGTTGATTTTTAGCCCTTAGTTTACACGTTGTTCCGTATTGGTTTCCTCATAAAGAGTTCTATTTCCCGCACACGGCTGAATGCTTTGGCTTCAGATGCAGGAAGTAGTTTGAAATAAACTTTGCACTGTTTAGTCACTTGTTCCATGTCTGTTGCCGCAAAACCAAAGCACTGACAACACTTTTCTTTTCTTTGGAACAAACGTCTTGTTTTCGTTAGCGTGAGCCGGCAAAGCTAAGGGGCAAAAAGTGTGCCAGAGCAACAGAAGAAAAAAAAAGATTTAACTTCTTTTTTTTAAATCGTCTGCAACAAAAAAAATTGAATATATCGATAAAATCGATATATCGCCCAGGCATAATTCCTTACAAAAAAGGGAACGAGACGCGTGAGTGGAGCAAGGGCAGAGGACATGTACATGACTGGAAGAGTGAACCATCAGGAATCTACTGGCATCGAGTGAATGCAATGGAAAGCTTAAGAAGTCCGGAGGAAATGGGTATCAAGTGTGCGCGCAGGTGGCTCCACCCTAGAGTTTAAAACCCAGGCAGTGCAACAGAAAGCTGGTAGGCAGCAGCAGAGCTGAGAGATCATGACAATGTACTTTGACGTTAGACCGTGAAAAGACTTTTACACAAGCAGAGCTGTTTTAAAGTGAAGTGAATTATATTTATATAGCGCTTTTCTCTAGTCACTCAAAGTGCATTACATAGTGAAACCCATTATCTAAGTTACATTTAAAGCCATGTGGGTGGCACTGGGCGCAGGTGGGTATAGTGTCTTGCCCAAGGACACAACTGCAGTGACTAGGATAACAGAAGCGGGGATTGAACCTGCAACCCTCAAGTTGCTGCCACAGCCGCTCTACCAACCGAGTTACGCCACCCCAAAGTCTATTCTGAGCAATAGGAAGCCAAGCAGTGAACCAAGCACAATACTAATGTTGTTATCTTTCTTGATTCGAGGCAGGACTCGAGCGGCAGCATTTCTGAATGTACTGCAGCACCTTTTTAGCTCATTTAGAGCCAGTAGTCTAACATGCCGGATACAAAGGCTTGCATTAATCATTCTAAATCTGCTTTGGACATTATTCCTTTTATTTTGGCAATGTTTTACTTGGGAAAATCTGCTGATGGTATTGAATTAATGTGGCTGTTAAAGTTCAAGTCTAAGCCCCATAATTACCCCCAGATTTCAAACCTGAATTTTACGTTTCAGAGAATTTTCAGTAATTGATGAATTTAATCAATTAAGGCGATTTAAATGCAATCTTTGAGTTATTTTCTTTTACTTTGATTAATCCTTTAATGAGTGTAAGTAATACAGTTTGGTAAGATCTGGACCGCCTGGAGTAGTCAGAGCTTTAAAAATGTGGACATAGTTCCCACACGGCCGCCGCAATAGGACGCACAAAAGAGCGTTGATGTTGTGATCTGTCTAGCGGAAAACAGAACAGTGTTCTAAAATATTATTTTCATAAATTTTATTATTGCACGTTTTAAAAGTGCAACATTTTATGTTGATTAGGTGCATTTATTTGCAAAGAAAAAGCACAAGGTTATAGGAAGCTGAAAAATAATCGTTATTTCCACTATTTTCCCTAAAATACATATCAAAACTATAAAGTGTGTTTTATCAGATTATTTGATTTATCGAAAAAAACTAATCGATACACTAAAGTAAAGTTATATAATAGATGGCAGCAGCCCTGACAAAACCATCAAACACTTTTGGTATGAAATTCAGGAACTCTATAATTTCCTACAAACAAACACAAATATATAAATAAATATCCATTACACTGGTGGATTTCTTTGGATTTGAAGCAATTTTTACTATTAGAAAAAAATAGAAATAGAAATTTTGAGTTCCAGGATCAGACATTTCTTTCATAAATCTTCAATATTACATTCTAAGAAGTGCTGTGAAACGATTTAATGTTTTAATCTGATGAATCAAATGGTTGCTGTAGAATACATTTGATTGATCACTATGAAATATCTAATTTTGAATGTATTTTCTCAAGAAAGTCCAATTGAGATTAAGAACCTACTATATTTTGCAAGGGAGTCTTGCCACACACATACTGTAGCCATGTGGGTGGCACTGGGAGCAAGGTGGGTGAAGTGTCTTGCCCAAGGACAGAACAACAGTGACTCAGATGGTGGAAGCTGGCTTCGTACCAGTAACCAGTTTCTGAATACCACTCTACCATCTGAGCCAGGCCACCTCAACTCAGTCTTTTTTTTAAATTTACTATAATTATGTTTCATTTTGCAGAAGCAACGCAACTCAAGAAAGAAGGGAATATACATGCACTTGGCGTGATTATTAAACACCTTTTTATATCATCCATCAATTTCCTACCGCTTATTCCCTTTGAGGTCGCGGGGGGCGCTGGTGCCTATCTCAGCTACAATCGGGCGGAAGGTGGTGTACACCCTGGACAAGTCGCCACCTCATCGCAGCCTTTTTATATCATATTTATGTTGATGTCGTTTTTTCTAAATACACATCTACACTAATGTGGATAATTGCTACTCTTTATGTGTTATTAATGTGCTATTTTAAGATAGAAGTGCTTTGGTGAAAAGCAAACTCCTTCCTGCAGCTTGTGTGTAATACTTAATGTTGCACGCCAACTGTGGCATTGTGTTTTTTACACTCAAATTCCCCATGTCAGTTGCTATCTTCCATATCGACTTGTTTGCATCTGAAGCCTGCCGCTAATGGATCAATCGCCCAATTGCACATGCACATCATTAACACTACCTGGACATAATGCCTGAAGTTTCATTAACATTTTTAATCAGAATAATAATGATGATGGGTTTATTTGATTGATCGCTTTACTTTCGACAGCCCAACAACACTTTGTTTTTACTCTGCAAAGGTAAAAAGAGCAAAGAACACATTTATTATTTTAAGAATAGTTAAGCTCAAATGTGCAATCAATTGATGATTGATGACATCTTGAATCGTGTACTACTTTGTTGCAACCAGCAAAGGCGCTGTTGATGTACTGTCAACTAATTTGGACAATTTGAAGTCAGTTACGTGAATTACAGATTCTCCCATCCCATAATTAAGGATGCAACAATTAACTGCTTTTACTATTAACAATGATTAAAACATCACACTTGTTTAATGGCAATAGCTACACTACACCATGTGTTTCAGTCGTCTTCACTTGCTATAAACGGACATTATGCTGGGATGTTATTTTCAGCAAAAAACCTATATGTGCTTAAACGCACCTATTGAAAGACACGCTAGTATGCTACCATCACCTTAAAAATAGCAGCAGGACATAGCAGAGAACAGTTGCAGCCCCATAAAAAGCTGAAGTCGGCAGATAGGGAACATTTCAGGTACCTAAAAGTGACAATGGAGTCAATGAAGACGATGGTTCACCCCTTTGCAAAACTTGCCAAAAGAAATTGTCCAATACCTCCAATATTGTGCAGCTATAGACGCCAAAGTAAAGGTAAGACATAATAAGTGAGGTAAAATATTTTTGGGGCAAATTACTTCATTAATAATTTGGTTGGTAAATAGTTAAGTATAAAGGTGTCACAATCAGTTGTTTATCGTTGAGTGAGTTCAGTGTAAACAAACAGCAACATGTACTCCTGTCAAAGGCCTTCATTCAAAGACCATCTAATGTTAGAGATTGATTCTTTCTGTCTGTGTTGAATAAACTATAGGCGTTGTAAGTTAATATAGCTAACATACCAGTCCCCGATTTGGAAGGCGGAATGCAATCACAACTTTTTTCTTGTCGCAATTATTTACTCTCTCGGCTTCGTTGTGTTTCCCTACTGCTCCGAGCGGGGTGCAATCCCAGGTCGCTGGGAAACTGACATGAATGTTTGTGCCACTGCTTAATAACTGTTTGATAAATATAGTTTTGGCCAATTGACTTAGTTGTGATTTCCCTCTCTGCATGAAAGTTTAAAATGACCATATATTAATGCAGTATGAACAAGAATGTTTTAATGTAGACACATAGAATCATCATACTAGTGTGATTATATGTATCAAGTGTTAATTCAAGGCTAAGGCAAAATATCGAGATATATGTCGTGTATCGTGAAATGGCCTAAAAATATTGAGATATTAATAAAAGGCCCTATCGCCCAACCCTACTCATACCTACTATCAAAATCCATTATCGTTGCATTCCTACATATAATATCAATTAATGCTTTAACTCAGTGGTCCCCAACCTTTTTGTATCCGCGGACCGGTCAACGCTTAATAATTTGTCCCGCGGCCCGGGTGGGGGGGGGGTTGGATGTCCTTTTTTTTTTCTTTTTCTTTTTTCTTTGTCATGAAAAAGGGACGTTTTTGTCATGAAAAAGGAAGGTTTTTGTGGTTGGTGCACTAATTGTAAGTGTATATTGTGTTTTTTTATGTTGATTTCATTAAAAATAAAAACTAAAAACATTTTTTTTTTAGAAAAATTAATAAAAAATTCTTCTGCGGCGCGGTACCAATTGGGCCACAGCCCGGTACCGGGCCGTGGCCCGGTGGTTGAGGACCACTGCTTTAACTGATTGTTACTTTTCCCAATAATAGAGCAATGTTTTTTTGCAAAATGCCTATCGTCATTCTTAACAATCACACAAGTTTAAAACCACACTTTGACCGCTGTCAGTATTAGGGTGTAAAAGCTGTACAACACTCGGCTCTAGCAGTTACAGTTGTAAATGCCAAAAAGACAAATTATTCTTATTATTTGTTGCTCGCTAAACTGATATCTCATGACATTGTGCATGACTTTGAAAATACATTTCATGACTTTAGTAAGTGTCCACTGTGAACATGGTGGTAGACTACAAAAAGGCACAATACAGGCAAAACATATGCCCTACTTAAGCAGCAGCATGTGAGTCAGTGGCCTCGAAGCTTTTCATTTCAGCGCCTAACAATACAAACCTGTCATCACCTGACAAGTGTGATGAGGCAGCGTTGTTAGTGTGAGTGCGTCATTCCATTTCAACGTGGCCACAGTTGTCTAGACCGATGCTCCAGTCAATGTATGAGAGGACTCAGAAAAGAACTGATTAGTGAGTCACTGATGATGATGATAGTAATGACAATAGCGCAAGTGATTGTTGTGCAGAATATACTCAATAGATTTGTTCATTTCTTTGCTTCGTATATGCTTACACAAACAAAACAAATGCAGAGCTTCTGTTCTTCCTTGCTTTGTGAGAGGGAGATAAAAAATTCTGTCGCCTCCAGGTGTAATTATTGTGTTTATGTCTTTGTGCTTGGGCCCAATTGTACTTAAATGGTCCTCATCTAATGTTCTGCACTTGGCTCAGACACTTGAGGATACAGTCTGAAGCTAAATCCAGTCGCTAATAGGATGTCTGACACATCTTCTCCACTGGCCTCCTTTTAATGTTGATGTTCACTTGTCAGCAGCTCACTCAGGGAAATGAAGCTGTATTTATGTGGTTTGGGTTGCGGGAAATGAACATTTGGTCAGACTGCCTTTGATGGAAATACAATTCAAAACAGCTGTTTTTATTGAACTTTGGGAGGCGCTAAAAACCGTTGGGAGTCTTGAACAAAATCACTTATTCATGTGGGCATTGGCAAGACCCCTCAGGCCGTAACCATACAAGACCATAATTGTGTTGGGTCCGCTTAACACATAAAGTCTGGTATGCTTGGTTGAGCGTGCTAGTCTGAGCTAAAGTTTGATGTAGTCCCCCTTACTTTTGGCACAATTGGAAATGTATGTGCCAGTAGGCACAACTCAGAGTTTTTCACCAAAAATGATTTACTATTTTTTTAAAATATTTGTTCCCCTATCTTTTAAAGATACCAATGATTACAAATGTCAGGAATAAGTCAAAACATGTATTGATTTTATTTGCTCAAAACTATGACACTGCATGACCTGCATCTTACTCTCAGCAAAATTGTTTATTTATACACTGGGTTCTTTTTAGAATAAATATAAACTGGAGTATGTGGAAACTAATTTTAAAACAATTAAATGGATGAAACATATTAATTTCAACTGTTATACCTAATTCTGGCATATTTACTGTGATGCTTTTGCTCGTATGCGGATCAATATGCACTCTCCTAAATGAATACAATTATTTAATTCAGAGCTTTGTAAGGAGCAAATGGGAGCTCCTATAAAGCCCTTAAAAACATCCAAACACCTCCATTAAAGTTTTATATACATGCCGTAAGTGTATACCTCATGAAGTAACGGGCACATTCATAATCCATCCATCCATTTTCTACCGCTTGTCCCTTTTGGGGTTGCGGCGGGTGCTGGAGCCTATCTCAGCTGCATTCGGGCGGAAGGCGGGGTACACCCTGGGCAAGTCGCCACCTCATCGCAGGGCCAACACAGATAGACAAACAACATTCACACTCACATTCACACACTAGGGCCAATTTAGTGTCGCCAATCAACCTATCCCCAGGTGCATGTCTTTGGAGGTGGGAGGTAGCCGGAGAACCCGGAGGGAACCCACGCATTCACGGGGAGAACATGCAAACTCCACACAGAAAGATCCCGAGCCTGGATTTGAACCCAGGACTGCAGGACCTTCGTATTGTGAGGCAGACGCACTAACCCCTCTGCCACCGTGAAGCCCACATCCGTCATCATGTCTTTCATAATTATTGTGAACAATAGGCAAAATTCCAAAAAAAGCACAGTTCTCCTTTAACTCAGTCAGGTCGTCTTGTTAAGTTGAGTCAACTACTAGTGTCAAGTACAAACGTATATTGCGAAACATGAGTTGACATTAAGTCTGATGTAAGACTATTTGAGGTAACTTTATTTAATTACATTTTTATTTGTTTCTGTATAAAGTGATGTCCACTGTAAAACCTTACTTATGAGAACTAAAAAAGATGTTGGTTTAATTTACTTCATCAAATTACAAGGAACTGCAAGGAACTTCACAATGCTGGCGCATGCGTGTTGGTTGAAAGTCCAACCTTGACTTACTTTCTGAAGTTAACTGAACTTATAAGTATGTGTTTTTCCGCGCTTTGCTCTAATTGAAGTTGTCATAATTACAAACCCCGTTTTCATATGAGTTGGGAAATTGTGTTAGATGTAAAAATAAACGGAATACAATGATTTGCAAATCATTTTCAACCCATATTAAGTTGAATATGCTACAAAGACAACATATTTGATGTTCAAACTGATAAAGATTTTTTCTGTGCAAATAATCATTAACTTTAGAATTTCATGGCTGCAACACGTGCCAAAGTAGTTGGGAAAGGGCATATTCACAGTCAATAAATGTTTGGGAACTGAGGAAACTAATTGTTAAAGCTTTGAAACTGGAATTTTTTCCAATTCCTGTTTTATGTAGAGCTTCAGTCGTTCAACAGTCCGCTGTCGTATTTTACGCTTCGTAATGCTCCACACATTTTCAATAGGAGACAGGTCTGGACTGCAGGCGGGCCAGGAAAGTACTCACACTCTTTTACTACGATGCCACGCTGTTGTAACACGTGGCTTGGCATTGTCTTGCTAAAATAAACAGGGGCGTCCATGATAACGTTGTTTGGATGACAACATATGTTGCTCCAAAACCTGTATGGACCTTTTAGCATTAATGGCTGGGCGATATGGCCTTTTTTTAATGTCGCAATATTTTTAGGCCATATCGCGATATACGATATATATCTCAGTATTTTGCCTTAGCCTTGAATGAACACTTGATACATATAATCACAGCAGGATGATGATTCTATGTGTCTACATTAAAACAATCTTGTTCATACTGCATTATATATGTTCATTTTAAACTTTCATGCAGAGAGGGAAATCAAAACTAAGTCAATTTACCAAAACTTATTTATTAAAGTTATTAGCAGGTGACTTTTCAAATGATGATGCATATTAACAGTAATGCTACATTTGGTAGCAACGCTTGTGCCCCACACTTGACAAATTAAAGTTGTCTATTCGACATATTCCCAGTTGAAGCCGAACCACCACCAGACGATGGACCCCGTGCTGCTTTTCTTGGGAATTAATTCTTCCTTCATTTGTTACCAGATTCGCATCTTCTTTCGCACCTTCGCAACACTCCGCTAGCATCACGGCTATCGTTAGCCACACTGCTACACCACTGCTGGGCGAGGACGTATACGTATGTGACGTATGACGTGACAGTATGTGACATGTGTAAGAACCTGTGCTTACACTCTGTGAGAAGGAGACACAAGAAGGAGTGGGAAGAGCCTGTAGTGTAAGGCCCGCAGCTAAAAACAACTGCGTGAGAACATATACTCGAATATTATGATATAGTCATTTTCTATATCGCACAGAGACAAACCCGTGATGTATCGCGTATATCGATATATCGCCCAGCCCTAGAACCAAGTGTCTTTTCGTGTTGTTCTCGCCAGTTCCGGTTCTTAAATATCTGTCAAAGTGTACCAACTTGTCAGCTTACATCCTCAGCCATCTACTTTCCAGGTGTGATGATTTATGATCTACAATAAAATTCCACTCGATGATGTAAACACAGGGACACACGGTTGTGACCACGTCATAGCTATAAATACTTTGTCTGCTTTCGCGCTTATAATAACAATTTCATGAATACCTAATTAATATTCAAATCATGAAATGTAAATTTAATATTGTTGGCACTATTTGGATAGTTTTGGTTATTTTATGGGCGGAATAGAGGACCTCCCATTTGCAGACTTTTATTTACGTTTATTTAATATTTAGAATGCATTTTAAAAATCCATCCGTCGTTATGTCTTTCATAATGATTGTTGAAAATGCATTAAATTCCAAAAAAGTGTAGATCTCCTTTAAGTTGAGTCAACAATTATTTATTTTTTTACAGTTAGAGTTTTCCCACATTGCCAATGCAAGTTTATCTTAGAATCATGTTTCAGGGAAGATTAAACCTGCAACCACTGAGACATGACTTCATCTTAGATGGTCTTTGTTGTCTGAACAAAGGCATCTTTTCACATGCCAAAACGTGTGTCAGTGTGTGTGAGTGTTGTTTGAAATTACTTTAGAGGTTCAGTGACAGCTGTTCCAGTTGGCCTCCGTGGGGAGATCCACTTGGAAGTACTTAGTTTGAGTGTAATTCTCCCTAGAGAACGGGAACTGGAAGAGTGTCTATCTCTTTCAGATTAGATGAAAAATAAAGAAACCTTTTTATGCTTCATCCAGCCACTAACTTGTCCATACAGTACATATTAAGCTTGGTCAGTGTCTAACAGTGTAAGTTGGTAGTACAGTATGGATGTAACCATATAAAAATGTCATATCATGTTTACTGTAACTAAAAGTATCAGTTATTATTATTATCACAGTATTGGTGAATCTGCTTGTAATGCATTTATACACACTGAAATATTTTTACAATGTTTTAATAAAAACAAATAACTATAATAAATTGAGACACCGTATTTTCTTGGCAGAAGAAACATTAAATATTGTTCTAGACTCTTAACAGCCATGTTTTTATTTGAGGGTTTAAATGTGTTTCCATTTTAATTTGTAAAATGTTTAGAAGATTTATTTTTGATGAAGGCAAATTGACTGTACAGTTTGCTTCAAGTCCAGTTTATGTGACGTCACACAAGGTTCACTTTACAGTCGTGGTCAAAAGAACATAAAGTCATGGCTGTCTTGAGTTTCCAATAATTACAACTGTTATTTTTTTGTGATAGAGTGATTGGAGCAAATTCTTGTTTGTCACAAAAAACTTTCATGAAGTTTGGTTCTTTTATGAATTTATTATGGCTCTATTGAAAATGTGACCAAGTTTCTGGCAAGCATCTGGTTGAATTTTTGACCACTCCTCTTGACAAAATTTGTGAAGTTCAGCTAAATTTGTTGGTTTTCTACCATTGACTTGTTTCTTCTGTATTGTCCACATGTTTAAGTCAGGGCTTTGGGAAGTCCATTTTAAAACCTTAATTCTGGCCTAAATTAGCCACACCTTTTCCCAACAATTTTTTTGCAATTGTTGGATATTAATTCAAACCATAACCAACCATGCTTCACTTTAACTCTTGTCTCAAAGTAGGTGTACTGTCACGACCTGTCACATCACGTTGTGACTTATTTTGAGGTTTTCGACGTTTTCCTGTTTGTCATGTTGTAGTTCTTGTCTGGCTTTCCTATTTCGGTGGCTTTTCCAGTTTTGTTGCTATTTTCGTGTAGCAGTTTTATGTATTCATTGAATGCTATTCCCCGCACATGCTTTGTTTTGGCAATCAAGACTATTTAAGTTGTGCGGACGCAATCCTCCTTTGTGGAGACATTGTTGATTGTCATGTCATGTACGGTTGTACTTTGTGGATGTCGTCGGCTCCACACGCCGTAAGTCTTTGCTGTCGTCCAGCATTCTGTTTTTGTTTACTTTGAAGCAAATTTGCATAACCATCCCTAAGCTTCAATGCCTTCTGTTAGCGCACTTTATTTTTGGTTTAAACGTTAGATACCTTTTTACCTGCATATTGTGATCATGACAAACCATGTTCGGACATCTACAAATCAATTAGCTACCTGTTGCCACCTACTGATATGGAAGAGTATTACACCGTTACTCTGCCGAGCTCTACACAGCACAGACACTCAACAACAGCGCATTATTTGCGGATTATAATTACTGGTTTGCAATAAATACTTTTAACCCAATTAGGTGAAATTCCATAATCTCCCAGGGCACACCAGACTGTATGTCACGGTACACTAGTGTGCCGCAGCTGAGTGATTGAAAAACACTGCTTTAGATAGAACGTTTACCAAGTTTTTAGCAAATAAATGATGTGCATTTAAGTAACCCATTTAAAAATTATCCTTTATGATGTTTTGACAATAACGTTGCATTTGTGTCCACTGTTTAGATACTGTTTTTTTTTTAAGTTAATTTAATTATTGCAAGAAAGTAATAACCTGTGATTAATCATGATAGATCCAAATTCTAAAGTGTGATTAATCTGATATTAAAAAAAAAATAGTTACATTTATTAAACAATTATTCAAAGCAACACAATATGAATCAAAAGCTTTTCTCTACTCAAATTTATTGATTTAATCGATTAATGGCTGCTGCCTTAGACGGTTTGTTCCCCAATCAGATTCAAGTTACCCCTGTGTTGATTAAACTGAGTGTTTCAGTTCATTATCACACTTGTATCTGTTAGTATGGCAGTCCTCCTGCTAAGTCCTTTGGCTCCTATCTCCTGAGACAAAAGGAATACAATATTCTTAAGTTCCTGCCTGCATTCAGGTCTGCCTCTTTCCTACCAAACAACACATTATTCATTCTGTCTCTTTCCAGTCAAGAGGAACATTGCAAGGACACGATTCTGTTCACATCTCGTTAGAAACCTAAGTGAAGTTTCATCATATTTAACAGGCCTCAAATCCTCTGCAAGAAAAAATTACCTTGAGGGTCTTGTGAAGGCCCTTTGTGCTACTGTCGTATCCAGCTACCTGCTCAGTACCTACAAAGGAAGCTTTCATTCTGCAGTCCCACGGCCTGTTCTCTTTTCAACTCCTACCTTGCTCTTCATGCGCCTAATGAGAGGAAGTTAAGTCTTCTTTATGTGATACATTTGCTCACAAATTAAGATTCCCATTCAGAGAGTATGGAAGGACCCTCTCAGCCATGAGTGAGTTAAAGACCATTAGGCAAAAACAACTTAATGAGACGACCACATAACTGGCGATTCTGTCAACACCCCACCAGCTTCTAAAGAAATAGATTGCAGTTTATTTATAAAACATGTAATTGGACGGGGTTGAGTAGAGTTTAACAAGCGAAGTGTTTTTTGACGAGGGAATGGGGTTTTTAATGGGGGGCCGAGCAGCTGGTTGGCGTTCATACGCTGTCATTCATCAGGAGAACTGTAGCGTGGGCTTCAAATGAGATGCAGGACAGTTACAATAAAACCAATTTGGCGGCATCTGTTTATGCAAGTCGAGCACCAGGTAAGAAGGGGGTGAAAAATCAAATCAGAGAGAGATTTGCATCCACTGGCTTGACTTATTTAACCGACAGAACCATCTGCTTCCAAATTAAGCTCAAAGGAAAAAAAGAGTGAAGTGAAACCTCCCTTGGTAAACACATTTAAAATTTGTTAAAATATGGGGTTTGACCAACATGCATACCTTCAATCGCACAATCTTTCTCAGGCTTTTTTGTGTAATTTTCCCACACTTTCTTTTTCCCATTTACATTTCCAGGACCATTCTCAACAACGGAATACTATCTAGAATGGGTACCTTTCACATTCGAACCGGTATAGTACGTAGCAATTCCCGGTATCTGGTATTTGATACCAATGCTCAACAATACCAGTTTTTCTGTGTTTTTATATGTGTTAATTAAGGGTGTTCTGTAACTGTATTGTAGATACTGGGGTATTGCGGTTGGAAAATCATCACACTTCAATGTGATGTCTGACAATACGAAATGAAAACTTACTGAGTGTTGTTTTTTGGCACTTTTGCATTGGCCAGTCTAAAAATAAACTACATCTCCCATAATTTTCTGCGCAGCGCGGGACCAGATGAATGGACCGTAAGGGGGGGCGTGGAACACAGTAAAGGGTAGAAAAGGAGGAAGCATGTCTTGAAAAGCGCTATATAAATCGAATCCATTATTATTACAAGGTCCATACATAACATATTGAGTTTTGTCATGCTAACAAACAGAAAAACAAACCCTGGCGAAAACATAGCCTCTTTGGCGGAGGTCTGAGCACACTAAAGTGCCACCTTCGTCTCACGTTTCCAAGGCAACACAACGCAGGTCATGGTACACCGCCGCGCAGGGAAATTGTCCCGTCAGATTGCGGACTCTGCACACCACGGGAAGCCACAGTACTTGATAAATTATCACCTGGAAAATACATTTGAAGCCAGCGAAGCTAAACATACATTTTTGAGGTATTTAAATTTTTAAAAGCTAAATAGTCAGATATTTGCTTGAAAGAGTTTGTTTCCGCACAATCATTGGCACTTAAAATACATATTTGTAGCAATAGATATAATTACAACATTTGAGCGTTATGTTTGTCTTCAATTACAGTAAATGTTTATCCTTAACATTCCTGCCACTTAATTTTGCACACTTAGGCATTTTTTTGGGAGGACAATTCGACAATGAAATGTTATCATTGTCTTCCATCCATCCATCCATCCATCCATTTTCTACTGCTTATTCCTTTTGGGGTGGGGGGGGGGGGGTGGGGGGTTCGGTGCCTATCTCAGCTACAATCGGGCGGAAGGCGGGGTACACCCTGGACAATTCGCCACCTCATCGCAGGGCCAACACAGATAGACGGACAACATTCACACTCTCATTCACACACTAGGGCCAATTTAGTGTTGCCAATCAACCTATCCCCAGGTGCATGTCTTTGGAGGTGGGAGGAAGCCGAAGTACCGGGAGGGAACCCACGCAGTCACGGGGAGGACATGCAAACTCCACACAGAAAGATCCCGAGCCGGGGATTGAACCCAGGACTACTCAGGACCTTTGTATTGTGAGGCAGATGCACTAACCCCTCCTCCACTGTGCTGCCCATCATGGTCTTAATACGCGATAATATTTTACTGTGAGATTTTGATATTGTTACATCTTTAATCTTAATAAATGGTATATATTGAGTAATAAAATCTCATTTTTGAATGTAAAATTTAAAAAATGAGCTGATAATTATAACTGCTGTCCACTTGTTAAATTTTGTATGTTTTTACATTTCCGAGTCTCATTGGGAAGTATTACATAATAGACCTTGCATGCAGTTGCAATTCCAAAACATTAGATGGCAACAGTGTATTGACTACTACGTCTTGCCTAGCTTGCCTTGTCTTATGTTGCGCCTTATAGAGTGTTTATACTGTAAGTATTGTTGTTTGATTGTAACGCGCATCTTAGTTTAGTTTTTGTAGTAGTTTTATTACCAAATTTGGAGGTGTTGAAATCACCATGTAAAATTGCTATCACTAGAAGGTAGCATGTATATGGCAAATCTAATGTAAATTAACTTTAAGGTAGCACATTTTGGAAAAGTGGAGTCTTACTTTTTGTATGAGTGTTTTCTGTCAGGCATCCTCGCTTTGTTTGCATACAAAAAGTCAATATTACTTAGAGACAGTTTAGCTGAGTCTGATGATGCTTGAGTGATTGTTTCCTCGTCAAGTGTTTAATCTGCAACCAGACATGAGGTCATGAGCAACAATGGTATTGAAATCTGGCAATGTTAGATTTCATGTAAATCAATAACCAGTAGTACCGACGGAATTTGGTCCATGCCTAAAAAAGTACCCATCTCTAGTGAATCGTTAGCTGACTCACATCCGAAGTAGATCTGCGTCTTGGCCAGCGTTATCATGCAGATTGTTGTGGCCATGTGAATAACTCTGCTAAATTGCTTTTACACATACCTATTTGTATTCAACCATCCATTGTCTTGATTGAACTCTTAAGTGGTATCAAGTAGCCTTTTGTGAACTAAAGACTCTGTCTTGGAAAGTGTTTAAAACATTAATACAGCATGGTTTAACTTTTACTTATTACTGTCTGTTGACATTTGTGGAGGTTGCGCTGTGTTTTCTTCCCTTTGGTTCTTAAAGGGGAACATCATCACCAGACCTATGTAAGCGTCCAAATATACCTTGATGGTGCAGAAAAAAGACCATATATTTTTTTTGACCGATTTCCGAACTCTAAATGGGTGAATTTTGGCGAATTAAACGCCTTTCTGTTTATCGCTCATGTGGTGATGACGTCAGAACGTGACGTCTCCGAGGCAATACAGCCGCCATTTTCATTTCCAACACATTACAAACACCGGGTCTCAGCTCTGTTATTTTCTGTTTTTTCGACAATTTTTTGGAACCTTGGAGACATTATGCCTCGTCGGTGTGTTGTCGGAGGGTGTAACAATACTAACGGAGGGATTCAAGTTGCACCACTGGCCCAAAGATGCGAAAGTGTCTGCCGCCAGACCCCCATTGAATGTACCAAAGTGTCTCCACATTTTACCGGCGATGACAGACATGGCACAGAGATGTATGGATAACCGGCAGATGCATTTGCCACGATGAAGTCAAGAAAATCACAAAGGGGAGTTTTGTTGATGTTGACTTATGTGCTAATCAGACATATTTGGCTGCGGCGTGACTGCCAGCTAATCGATGCTAACATGCTATTTACCGGCGGTGCTAAGGCAGACATGGCACAGAGATGTATGGATAACCTGCAGATGCATTTGCAACGATAAAGTCAACGAAATCACAAAGGTGAGTTTTGTTGATGTTGACTGCCAGCTAATCGATGCTAACATGCTACGCTAATCGATGCTAACATGCTATTTACCGGCGGTCCTAAAGCAGACATGGCACAGAGATGTATGGATAACTTGCAGATGCATTTGCAACTATGTTACGTCTCCTTCCACCCACATTTAATGCGAAAAAAACACGTACCAATCGACGGATTTAAGTTGCTCCGGTGTGAAGAGATGCGAAAGTCCTGATCGTTTGGTCCGCACATTTTACCGGCGATGCTAACGCAGCTATTCGGCCATGCTATGGCTGTGAATAGCGTCAATAGCTATTCATGGCCATGCTATGGCTATGAATAGCGTCAATAGCTATTCGCTCAATAGCTTCAGTTTCTTCTTCAATACTTTCATGCTCCAACCATCCGTTTCAATACATGCGTAATCTGTTGAATCGCTTAAACCGCTGAAATCCGAGTCTGAATCCGAGCTAATGTCACTGTATCTTGCTGTGGTATCTGCCATTGTTTGTTTACATTGGCAGCACTGTATGACGTCACAGGGAAATGGATAGTCGCATCGCAAATAGCGAAAATCAAGCACTTTAAAGCTTTTTTTAGGTATATTTCGGGCCGGTAAGATTTTGAAAAAAACTTCAAAAAATACAACAAGCCACTGGGAACTGATTTTTATTGTTTTTAACCCTTTTGAAATTGTGATAATGTTCCCCTTTAAGATGCTTTACAGGGTCGAGTACATTTAGTGCTCCAACATAAGCGAGGCCCGTGTGAGAACAGCCACATACGTACGCAGTGTTACCCCTTGCTGTAAAGCATTATATTGTATCTATTTTTGGCCACAGTGATGCTGGTCATTCAGCTTACACCAGCTCTGCATGTACAGTAGATGAAAACAAAATGCTCCTTGGGTCACATTTTATGGATTTCTAAATTTAAGCCGCTTATGTTGTTCGTTGGCATACATGAAAACACAAACAAGACATGGTTGGCATGTTGTCGTCTTTGCTGATGCTTGAACAAATCCATTAGCCGTTATTCAAATCTATAACCTAAAATTGCAGATGAGAGTCAGGGTGTTATTTCACTTTTGCAGACGGCTTTGAGGACAGTCCCATAATGCCACACTTCCCTCCGTGTCAGCTTTCATCCGCAGGTTGGTGGTTAGGCTTGTTACAGTTTCTCTCTGCCTCTCCTGACAATAGTGTGCAGGCTGGATTCCAAATGCCACCAGCCAGCGGCGTGTATATGTCTGTTCAACAAAACAAGCATATAAAGAATGGAGAAAAGTGAGAAAAACATGTTTAACACAATTTGCAGTCATGTGGTTGTTATGATAGAATATACTGTACATTCAATGACAGCTAACAACACCCAAAACTTAAGTGCGTGCATGTGTTACGTACGTTACACATTATATCGTACAGGATGTCCGAGAAGCCAAAAGAGGGCCAGAGATACTGTGTAAAATACATTGAAAAATAAGCGCTCAGGAGATATCTATGTTCAGTAAATGTTGCAAACAGCCCCTTTAAGAGACACATTTTTTTCTGTTGAGTGTTTTAATGTGTTTATCTTCTATGGTTTTAATTTGTAAAAGTTTTTTTATTTTATTTATTTTTTTATTAAGTGTGTTGGATGCATCACACCCTGTTTATGTTGTGTCACACACATTTACATCCTGTTGTTATATTGCTTTGAGTATAGATCGATTTCTCTGTCTAAGGCAGGGGTGTCAAACATACGGCCTGTGGGCCGGATCAGGCCCGCCAACAGGCTTTATCCGGCCCGCCTGATGAGTCTGAAAGAAACTGCTGTTCTGAATGTGTCCACTGGATGTCACAATAGCAATTACGTTAGGACCAGCAAGAGGTACAAAGTAAAGCGTGGAAACTTAAAACCTGCCGTTTTGTGTCTTCCGCTTCAAACACATCGTTATTTGGCACCCTTACGCCCCAGTAATGTCTTTGTGTGAGTTCAAAGAATAGACGGTAGTATCTTGTATACCCGGATAGTCAACTTTTACCTTGGAAATATTTTTTTGTCTTGAAAATCAACTTTTACCATTGCAAGATGCCTCGTTGTCGTTTTTTTTATAACATTAATAATAATAATAATAATAGATAGATAAAACTATTTTTTATACACCCAAAACGCTTCGGAATATTACAGCCATAAGAGGCAGCACTTGGACCAAACCTGTGAAATAAGGTGTTCTACCAACGGGTTCTATGATTACCGCTTTGACTAAACTATGAAAATATAGTGGAAAACTTAACCTTTTGAATAATTTTACCTCCGATTCTCACGGTTTGTTGAGTTAACTCTGGATTGATACGTGGACATGACAAAGGAGGTGTTTGATACCCCGAAGAGTTTACTTGTTGGGTTTTTTGTTCAATCCCAAAAAGACTGCGACTTAAAGTTTAATCCTGGCTTTGTAGATCAACTGAGACCACGTCTGTTTTTGAAACTGCACCAATTTCCTCAGAATTTTCAACAAACTTGAAATGTTTTTTCTAGAGGATTATTTGTGATTTGTGCGTTTTCACAATGTGCTTGTTCTATTTTTGGCCAAAGTAAAACCAAGTAAACAACCTGGAGTTGTCTTTATTTTAAAGTTATCATGCCATGATTTTACCATTTCGGCCCAAATGGGAATGGATTTTCCTCCACGCGGCCCCTGAGCTAAAATGAGTATAATCTAGGTTTAATCTACACCAGTGTTTTTCAACCACTGTGCCGCGGCACACTAGTGTGCCGTTAGATACAGTCTGGTGTGCCGTGGGAGATTATGTAGTTTCATCTATTTGTGTTAAAAATATTTTTTGCAAACAAGTAATTATAATCTCTGCGATGAGGTGGCGACTTGTCCAGGATATACCCCGCCTTCCGCCCGATTGTAGCTGAGATAGGCACCAGCGCCCCCGTCTACCCCAGAGGGAATAAGCGGTAGGAAATGGATGGATGGATGGATGGATAAATATAATCCGCAGATAATGTGCCGTTGTTGCGTGTCGCTTAGGGGTGTAACGGTACACAAAAATTTCAGTTCGGTATGTACCTCGGTTTAGAGGTCACAGTTCGGTTAATTTCCGGTACAGTAAAAAAAACACAAAATACACATTTTTGGGTTATTTAGTTACCAAATTTGTAAACGATGGTATAACATACATATACACACAGGGTCCTTTGCCAAGGTTAATGTGGTCAACATATATAAAATAAAAACTAAATAAGATAAGGCTCAGAATGGTTTCTTAACAAAATATTTCTACATATAAAGTACTTTTTTTTATTGATTGATTGAGACTTTTATTAGTAGATTGCATACTACACTACATTCTCCGTACAATTGACCACTGAATGCAAACACCCCAATAAGTTTTTCAACTTGTTCAAGTCGGGGTCCACGTTCATCAACACCCATCCCCCCCCAGCCTGGCTAACTTGGCAGGAAGAGGATATATGGGCGTATTGTTTTTCCACCATAGAAGTGGGTCAAAATCTAGTTTCTAATGCTATACAGCAACCCCCTGCGACCCCGAACGGGACAAGCATTAGAAAATTGATAGATGGATGGTCTTAAATCTGCTGCTATAAAAACATTTGTTATTGCTTCAGCCCTGCCTGACTCGCCGAGGAGAGGCTGCTTGAATGCGGTGGTGACGCTTCAAAGTAGTTAGCATGTTGGACGTGTTTGCAGAAGCGTACCCTACTGCTGCTGAACAATGTCGGCAAACCTCCGTCCTCCATTGTTGTATCGCACCGCGCAGCCAAAGTGTTCCCAAACGGGAGATGTTAATGAGGCAGGAGGGTCTTCCAGCTCTAGCTTTTGCATGTTGTCCTAGCCCAGTCGCTGCTAGCCTGCCGTGTATTGTGCCTCGCTCTGCATTGTTTACACAACCTGTGGTGCGCTACCTAATATTTCCGTGTGAAAACTCTTTCGGTACACCTCAGAACCGAAACCCCCATACCGAAACAGTTAAATACAAATACACGTACCGTTACACCCCTAGTGTCGATGCTGTCTGGAACTCGGCAGAGTAACCATGTTATTCTCTTCAATATCAGTAGGTGGAAGCTGATAGCTAATTGCTTTGTAGATGTCGGGAATACGTCCTGTGAGACGACAATGGTTTGCCGTGCTCACAATATGCACGCGACAGCGGTAGGCATCGTGGAGGTAAAAATATATTTAATGCTTAAACCAAAAATAAACAAAAGGTGAGCGCCCCTAAGAAAAGGAATTAAAGCTTGGCTGGCTATGTAGAACAAAATTAAAACTGAACAGGCTACAAAGTAAACAAAAACAGAATGCTGGACTACAGCAAAAACTTGCAGCGTGTGGAGCAGAGACGGCGTCCACAAAGTACATCCGTACATGACATGACCACCAACAATGTCCACACAAAAAAAGATGGCAACCACTTAAATATTCTTGATTGCTTAAACAAAGCAGGTGCGGGGAATAGCGCTCAAAGGAAAACATGAAACTGCAATAGGAAAATACCAAAAAACAGGAAAAGCCACCAAAATAAGAGCGCAAGGCAAGAACTAAAACACCATCCATGGGAGCACAACCAAAAAACTTAAAATAAGTCACGTCGTGATGAGACGAGCTATAGTGATGCATAGTTGGTTATGGTTTGAATTCATATCCAACAATTGCGACAACATCTTTTTATTGTCTACTGAGTTTCATTTCTTAAAGATTTCTGCTGGTGGTATGCCTCCGGATTTTGTTAATTAAAAAAATGCGTGTTGGCTCAAAATAGGTTGAAAAACACTGATCTACACAATTTAATATCTTAGTTGCTCAGACAGTAATGTGTTGATAGTCTCGAGCTATATGTCGTATTATGTATGTGTGCTTTGGTTGAGATTTTTTTCCTGGTCTCAAACTGAGCCCCTGCCACCCACAAGAGTTTACTTTGGAACTTGCTTTCTTCTCCTCCTCCTCCTCACCCCATGGTTTACCTTTTTCCCGCCTTTCCTTTTCTGTCTACACTGTATGATGTACTGTATGTCTGAGCGTGTTTGTACTGAAAATTTAATTTTGTTGTACTTTTTAAGTGTATTGACAATAAAGTTCCATTTCATTCCAAGTTTAGAATAGGGAGAGTTATTTTTTAATGACAAAAAAGATGTCAATCTCTCTTGTTTTCATTTTAGCGTTTAAACAAACTAGTGGTAGCTTGCTTCCCCAGTAATGAGCAGTGTCTCCAGTTTGTGACTTTATTAAGTGTTACAATCACGGTTTTAGAATAATTAAAATTTTAAACGGTAATACTAGCCATGCAGTGTTTTACTATTTTTTTAAATTTTACCGTTTTTGTTGTATCCCTTGTTTGCTATAACATAATCTTTATTATTTTGGCCATTCTTGTCATTGATCGCCAGGAGGAAAAGTGAAAATAAACCCTGTAATTTTTTTTATCCGTGGGGTCACCGTCAGCCTGTTGCTATTGTGGAAGATAGGAACAGCTGATTGAAAGAAGTCACGCGGCAGAAACTTTATGCCCTGTCGAGGTGGCCGTTAAAACTGAAAATGAAAAAATAGTACCACTTTTGTTTTTATGGTGACATTTTGACGACTAAGCTTCCTGTTAAATCTGCTGACTTTGTTTGATTTATTTTTTTTATAGTGTGTAACTTCTTTTTTTAATTCAATAGTTTTTTTTTTGTCAATGTGCTGGCACTCTGGTTATATCTAGAAATGCACACATTCATTAATATCACAGTGCCAAACAATCTGATATGTATGATTTAGATTTTTTAAATCCCCTTTTTAACTCTGTTGCCCATTAGCTTCTGTTTCCACTGGTAGGAAATGGATGGATGGATGGATGGAATTTACATGGCAGTCATTACAGCGGAAACTCTTATCGGTAGTGATTTTACATATTAATCATTATTCTTACATACTGATCTGCAGCAAAAGTGGTACTGTTACTTCAATCAATCAATCAATGTTTACTTATACAGCCCTAAATCACTAGTGTCTCAAAGGGCTGCACAAACCACCACGACATCCTCGGTAGGCCCACGCAAGGAAAACTCACACCCAGTGGGACATCGGTGACAATAATGACCCAGTGGGACGTCGGTGACAATGATGACTATGAGAACCTTGGAGAGGAGGAAAGCAATGGATGTCGAGCGGGTCTAACATGATACTGTGAAAGTTCAATCCACAATGGATCCAACACAGTCGCGAGAGTCCAGTCCAAAGCGGATCCAACACAGCAGCGAGAGTCCCGTTCACAGCGGGGCCAGCAGGAAACCATCCCAAGCGGAGGCGGATCAGCATCGCAGAGATGTCCCCAGCCGATACACAGGCAAGCAGTACATGGCCACCGGATCGGACCGGACCCCCTCCACAAGGGAGAGTGGGACATAGAAGAAAAAGGAAAGAAACGGCAGATCAACTGGTCTAAAAAGGGAGTCTATTTAAAGGCTAGAGTATACAAATGAGTTTTAAGGTGAGACTTAAATGCTTCTACTGAGGTGGCATCTCGAACTGTTACCGGGAGGGCATTCCAGAGTACTGGAGCCCGAACGGAAAACGCTCTATAGCCCGCAGACTTTTTTTGGGCTTTGGGAATCACTAACAAGCCGGAGTCCTTTGAACGCAGATTTCTTGCCGGGACATATGGTACAATACAATCGGCAAGATAGGATGGAGCTAGACCGTGTAGTATTTTATACGTAAGTAGTAAAACCTTAAAGTCACATCTTAAGTGCACAGGAAGCCAGTGCAGGGCTTGGACAAACTACATCTTTGACCTTGAGCTGATTATTTATTAGATAAGTGGTGTGGCTCAGCTGTATACTTGGCGACCGCCCGGAGAAGTCCGGTAGATTTCCAAATTTCAGTGTCTCTTTTATAAATCTCCCGGTTAAACATTTTTCGATTTTCACCCAGACATCAACTTTGAGGGTGTGCTGTGATGACAATGCCTCTAACACAGTGGTTCTTAACCTGGGTTCGATCGAATCCTAGGGGTTCGGTGAGTCTGCCTCAGGGGTTCGGCGGAAATAAAAACTTCTCCCTATCGGCGTATTATGGACACCCCCAAACAATGTTCCCTCTAATTTCCATCTGATTTGCAGGTGTGTAATTGGTTGTGAGTTCATACACTTTGTTGGTATTGTTCTTTGAACAAGGTGAGGTTCATGCACGATTAATTTTGTGCACCAGTAAAAAAAACATATAACTTTGTCTTGAATTTAAAAAAAATATTTTGTTTTGTTTTGTTTTTCGCTAAAGAAGGGTTTGGTGGATTCGTATATGAAATTGGTGGAGTTCGGTACCTCCAAAAAGGTTAAGAACCACTGCTCTAACACCCTTTCTACATGTCATCACGCCAGGATTTTCACCATGCTATCTGCGTGCCGGCCGGCCGGTCACATTTTGGTTGCGACCTCTATCTTAACGCGTACGCAACTGCAAGGCATACATGCTCAACATCCATACAGGTCACACTGAGAGTAGTGATATAAACAACTTTAACACTTTAACTAATATGTGCCACACTGTGAACCCACACCAAAACAAGAATGACATACACATTTCGGGAGAACATCCTCACTATAACACAACATAAATACGACAGAACAAATACCCAGAATCCCATGTATCCCTGACTCTTCCGGGCTACAGTATACACCCCCGCACCCCCAACCCCGCCCACCTCACTCAACCGACGCATGGGGGTGGGGGGGGGGGGGGGGGATTGGCTTGTTGGTAGCTGGGTGTATAATGTAGCCCGGATTAGTCAGGGATACATGGGATTCTGGGTATTTGTTCTGTCCTGTTTGTGTTGTGTTATAGTGCGGATATTCTCCTGAAATGTGTTTGTCATTCTTGTTTGGTGTGGGTTCACAGTGTGGCGCATATTAGTAAGAGTGCTAAAGTTGTTTAAACGGCCACCCTCAGTGTGACCTGTACTGCTGTTGAATAAGGATGCCTTGCAGTCTCTTACGTGAGTCTGCAATAGCCTCGTCTAACAATTATTCGGGCTGGCTAGCTATTTGTACAAGATGTAGAGGGCGCTAGCGGTAGTGCCATCATTGTACGCTTTTATTATTGTTCATTGGGTGAACAACAGCATACATTGGAGAGAATAATTACTCTGAAATTCGTGAGTCTCTCGGGAAAATTGGGAGGGTTGGCAGGTGTGACGCTGTCAAGTGGCATTCATATAAAACTTGCTGGCTGCACTAACATTAAATTTTCATATTAGGTGCGGGCCGCGTGTCTGAGACCCCTGGTTTATACATAGCACAAAGCAAAAAAAACTGTATGCAGTATTATTTCATTATAAATTTCAAAAGAGTTATGTGGCTCCCATTGTTTTCTTTACTTTGTGAAACGGGTCAAAATGGCTCTTTGAGTGGTAAAGGTTGCCGACCCCTGGCCTAGGACCTCCATATCCAGCAGGTGCACCTCCATGCTGGTCTGAGACCAGCCAGCCGGACAGCTGCTGCAACAGTTGGTTTGCATAGCCAAAGACTTTCTGCACAAACTGTGAGCATCTGTCTCGTCGTCCTCATCGGGGTCTCAACCTGACTGCAGTTTCTCAGAACCGACTTGAGTGGGCAAATGCTCACATACGATGGCGTCTGGCACATGAATATCGGTTTTCACTGTTTAAAGCAGATGGCGGACAGCACATGTGGTGTGTGGGAGAGCGGTTTGCTGATGTCAGCGTTGTGAATCGAGTTGCCCATGGTGGGGGTGGCATTATGGTACGGTGAGGTGTATGTAATGGACAATGAACGCAAGTGCATTGAATTGATTGCATTTTGAATGCAAAGAGATACCGTGACGAGATCCTGAGGCCCATTGTTGTGTCATTCAGCCAAGACCATCACCTCATGTTGTAGCATGACAATGCACGGCCCCATGTTGCAAGAATCTGTACACGATTCCTGGAAGTCAAAAACATCCCAGTTCTTGCATGGCCAGCATACTCACCGGACATGTCACCCATTGAGCATATTAGTGATGCTGTGGATCGGCATATACGACAGCGTGTTTTAGTTCCTGCCAATATCCAGCAACTTGGCACAGCCATAAATAGAATAGAATAGAATAGAATAGAATAGAAAGTACTCTATTGATCCCTGGGGGAAATTCAGCAAAAGAGGATTGGACCAACATTCCACAGACTACAATCAACAACCTGATCAACTCTATGTGAAGGAGATGTGTTACACTGCATGAGGCAAATGGTAGTCACACCAGATACTGATTTCTTTTCTGACCCTACCAGACCCCCAATAAAGCAAAACTGCACATTTCAGAGTGGACTTTTATTTTGGGCAGTCTAAGGCACACTGCAGTAATCATGCTGGTTAATCACACCTGTGAGGTGGGATGGATTATATTGGCAACAAAAAAGTGCTCACAAACACAGATTTAGAAAGATTTGTGAACAACATTTAGGAGGAATAGGTCTTTTGTGTGTATAGTAAAAGTTTTAGATATTTGAGTTCAACTCATGAAAAATGGGAGCAAAAACAAAAGTGCTGCTTTTATATTTTTGTTCAGTGTGCAATTATCACTTTTAACTGTGTTATCATGCATTTTATGTGTTATTTCGTACAGACAAGGTTTAATGGTTAACGTGGTGTTGTTTTTATTTGCGTATATTTTAATTATTGCTATTCTTAGTGGTAATCTGACACATTTAGTAAGAATGGTTAAGCGCAGTGCATACTATTGATACCACTGTGGGCTTTAGTGGTAATTTGATTACATAAGGCAGGGGTAGGGAACCTATGGCTCTAGAGCCAGATGTGGCTCTTTTGAGAACTGCATCTGGCTCTCAGATAAATCTTAGCTGACATTGCTTAACACGATAAGTAATGAATAATTCCGCTGGTAATCACAGTGTTAAAAATAACGTTCAAATTATAAAAAAATTCTCATTCATTTTAATCCAACCATCCATTTTCTATCCCACCTGTTCAAGAAGTTGCATTAATGGTAAGAAGTATTACATTTATTATTGGTTAGCTTTAGAATAACCATGTTATTAAAAAGAATAAGAGACTTGTTATTCTCTAAAAATGTTGGTTTTACTTAAACATGCACGCATTTAGTTGTATTCAGTGTTAAAAAATATTATATGGCTCCCACGGAAATACATTTTGAAATATTTGGCTTTCATGGCTCTCTCAGCCAAAAAGGTCCCCGACCCCTGACATAAGGTGTAGAAATATGCATAATTGGACTGAATACTTGTTGACTTTCTAATGGCCCTATGGGCCTTTAGTTTGACACCTGTGTTTTAAAAGGTTGAATTAACTTTTCATCGCCATAAATACAGTATAATAGTCATCATTTTATTTGGTGTATTTTTTAAAGAAATACCTCCTTTCACCACATTCAATGTGGCAAATCCAAGGTATTTATTAAATTCTATATCCATTCAAAACAATAGCATGACCATATCAATTGTATTAAGCAATTCCTGAATATGAAACATAGACATTTTAAACATTCTTTTTCTCTCTTCCTCGTCCAGTCAAGTACATGCGAGAGGCAACGCCGTACGTCAAAAGGGGTTCACCAGTGTCAGAAATCGGATGGGAAACGCCCCCACCAGAGTCCCCGCGTTTCAGCAGCACTCCCATCATCTCTCCGCCCGCCTCCCCCTCAGCTCAGAGCTCTCTTCTTCAGCTGCCCCTGTCCCTGCAGGGCGACCGGCGATGCTTTCCGCTCAGGATGTGTTACGTAACTCGAGCCATGACCACAGCAGACCCAGACAACAGGTAGCTGACACACAAAACTGTTTTGTGCTTACTTTCACATTCACCCACACAATCATTAACTGTAGTTTGGTCAGCAGAATATGTAGTATTTGATGCCTTTGCGCCAACTACTTTACTAGGAGATATCATCCAGTGCGAAGTATGAGTGCAACACATTCATATCATGACAGTACAGTGTGCAAAATAGTGATAGCTGAAAATGTCTGGCAATAATAATGTATTTCTGATATCCTGGTTTGCTGCTAACTATTAACATACAGCAGTTTAATGGTTGCTCACGCTATGATTGGAAACGTCTGTTATGGAGAAGACTAGAAATAAAGGTGCTGCACAGAATTCATCAAATGGGAAGGTTTTTTCCCCCTCATTTTTCATTTTCCAAAGCCTTTGTCAACACAACAAAATGTTTGTGAGAAAAATAAATGCTTGTTTTGCGTTGCTCTTCTGCTGTCCTCAGATCACCCCATTTTCTCCTTAACTTCTTGGGTGCCTATCAGAAAGAGTTTGGATCATTTTCAGGTTATGTTAGGTGGTGTCTTTAAGTTAATTGACAGGTAATATGACCAAGATTGAACAGCAGGCGCTCTGAAAGTGGTGTGGTGCCATGTCATTTATCTCTGTCCACACCCACAGACATAATTTAAAACAAATCTCCACACAAGCGGAGTTTCAAAACAATTTGTCTGCACAAAAGCAAATTCATTTGGTCCAGCAGACGCTTGAAAAAGCAGCAACAGCTGACTTGGAGGCATAAATATAGGGATTTTTACATGTGTAAGGATCTCTACATGTTATCTTCTGTGCATGTTTTAAGACGCTTGCAGATACACAGAATGATACCAACCATAATAGGGGTTTATATACTGTAGCATCGTGTAGTTGACTCTGGCTAGTAACAAATATGTTTTGCCAACTTTGTGTGTTTTCTATGTTTTTAATTCTGGCTATACCTAGGCAAGTGCCAATTAATCAAACAATACATGACAATGAACTCAATAACCTTTCCTTCATGGATACATTGCAATGTCTATGTTGTTCGCTTCTCTTGGTGCAAGAGGGGTCACTCTGTGCAAGATGTATAATTTTGCTGACAGAAATTAGGAGTACATTTTATTTCTATGTGTGTTTATATACAAACCCTGTTTCCATATGAGTTGGGAAATTGTGTTAGATGTAAATATAAACGGAATACAATGAATTGCAAGTCCTTTTCAACCCATATTCAACTGAATGCACTACAAAGACAAGATATTTGATATTCAAACTCATAATTTTTTTTTTTTTGCAAATTATAATTAACTTAGAATTTCATGGCTGCAACACGTGACAAAGTAGTTGGGAAAGGGCATGTTCACCACTGTGTTACATCACCTTTTCTTTTAATAACACTCAATAAACATTTGGGAACTGAGGAAACTAATTGTTGAAGCTTTGAAAGTTGAATTCCTTCCCATTCTTGTTTTATGTACAGCTTCAGTCGTTCAATAGTCCGGGATCTCCGTTGACAATACGACAATACAACGTATTGTCGTATTGTCGATGGGAGACATGTCTGGACTGCAGGCAGGCCAGGAAAGTACCCGCACTCCTTTTTTTAACGAGGCCACGCTGTTGTAACAGTTGTCTTGCTGAAATAAGCAGGGGCGTCAATGATAACATTGCTTGGATGACGACATATTTTGTACCAAAACCTGTATGGACCTTTCAGCACCCGCACTCTTTTTTTTACGAAGCCACGCTGTTGTGACACGTCCTGAATGTGGCTTGGCATTGTCTTGCTGAAATAAGCAGGGGCGTCCATAAAAAAGACGGCGCTTAGATGGCAGCATTTGTTGTTCCAAAACCTGTATGTACCTTTCAGCATTAATGGTGCCTTCACAGATGTGTAAGTTACCCATGCCTTGGGCACTAATGCATCCTCATACCATCACAGATGCTGGCTTTTAAAGCATTTCACAGTGGTGTAGTCTGCATGTGACAAATAAACTTGAACCTTGAACCTTTTGTACTTTGCGTCGATAACAGTCTGGAGGGTTTGCTTGCCCTTTGGTCCGGATGAGACGGTGTCGAATATTTCCAAAAACATTTTATTTTTATTTGTGTTTACTTACTTACTTACTTGTTACTTACTTAGGATAGTTAAATACTCTTGACCCCTCCAATTGCAATGGTAAAAAAAAAGCTAGAAAGAAAGGAATACTTGCAAAAATATTATAATTTTATGTTTTGATTACATGAGTGCTTAATTTAGTCCAATGCTGACAATAATGTAATTTTTCTGCAATTTATGTGGGACAATATATCGTCCAGCAAAATTAATTATCGGCCCAGCCCTAGCTCTACCTACTGTATGTTATGCTTTGGTTGCTGCTTGTTCTCTTCACAGTTTCTTGCGCGTGTGTGTACAAGTATTATATGGGAGTGTGGCTTGCAGACTCAGCGCATGAAGAAGGTGGGATAGAATGCTTACAACAATTTTGAAAGTTAGCGACTTGTAGGGAACTGCGTAAGGATTGAAAACAATCACATTAATTCATATTAAAAGGGCACTCTATATAACGGTCTTTCAATCATAGCTCGGTTGGTAGAGTGGCCGTGCCAGCAACTTGAGGGTTGCAGGTTCGATTCCCGCTTGTGCCGTCCTAGTTACTGCCGTTGTGTCCTTGGGCAAGACACTTTACTCACCTGCTCCCAGTGCCACCCACACTGGTTTAAATGTAACTTAGATATTGGGTGTCACTATGTAAAGTGCTTTGAGTCACTTGAGAAAAGCGCTATATAAATGTAATTCACATTCACATCACAATCAGTTGTGCTTGCACTATTTCTCGCAATTACAAACCCCGTTTCCATATGAGTTGGGATATTGTGTTAGATGTAAATATAAACGGAATACAATGATTTGCAAATCATTTTCAACCCATTTTCAGTTGAATATGCTACAAAGACAACATACTTGATGTTCAAACTGACAAAAAAATGTTTCTTTTGCAAATAATCATTAACTTTCGAATTTGATGTCAGCAACACGTGACGAAGTTGGGAAAGTTGGCAATAAATACTGATAAAGTTGAGGAATGCTCATCAAACACTTATTTGGAACATTCCGCAGGTGTGCAGGCTAATTGGGAACAGGTGGGTGCCATGATTGGGTATAAAAACAGTTTCCCAAAAAATGCTCAGTCTTTCACAAGAAAGGATGGGGCGAGCTACACCCTTTTGTCCACAACTGCGTGAGCAAATAGTCAAACAGTTTAAAAACAACGTTTCTCAAAGTGCAATTGCAAGAAATTTAGGGATTTCAACAATATACGGTCCATGATATCATCAAAAGGTTCAGAGAATATGGAGAAATCACTCCACGTGAGCGGCATGGCCGGAAACCAACATTGAATGACCGTGACCTTCGATCTCTCAGATGGCACTGTATAAAAAATCGACATCAATCTCTAAAGGATACAACCACATGCGTTCAGGAACACTTCAGAAAACCACTGTCACTAAATACAGTTTGTCGCTACATCTGTAAGTGCAAGTTAAAGCTCTACTAGGGACGGCGTGGTGCAGTGGAAGAGTGGCCGTGCGCAACCCGAAAGTCCCTGCTTCAATCCCCACCTAGTACCAACCTCTTCACGTCTGTTGTGTACTGGGCAAGACACTTCACCCTTGCTCCTGATGGGTGCTGGTTAGCGCTTTGCATGGCAGCTCCCTCCATCAGTGTGTGAATGTGTGTGTGAATGGGTAAATGTGCAAGTAGTGTCAAAGCGTTTTGAGTACCTTGAAGGTAGAAAAGCGCTATACAAGTACAACACATTTATCATTACTATGCAAAGTGAAAGTGATTTATCAACAACATCTAGAAACGCCGCCGGCTTCTCTGGGCCCGAGATCATCTCAGATGGACTAATGCAAAGTGGAAAAGTTTTCTGTGGTCTGACGAGTCCACATTTTAAATTGTTTTTGGAAATGTTCAACATTGTGTCATCTGGACCAAAGGGGAAGCAAACCATCCAGACTGTTATCGACGCAAAGTTCAAAAGCCAGCATCTATGCTGGTATGGGGGTGCATTAGTGCCCAAGGCATGGGTAACTTACACATCTGTGAAGGCACCATTAATGCTGAAAGGTACATACAGGTTTTGGAACGACATATGCTGCCATCTAAGCACCGTCTTTTTAATGGACACCCCGGCTTACTTCAGCAAGACAATGCCAAGCCACATTCAGCACGTGTTACAACAGCGTGGCTTCGCCAAAAAAAGAGTGCAGGTACTTTCCTGGCCCGCCTGCAGTCCAGACCTGTATCCCATCGAAAATGTGTGGCGCATTATGAAGCGTAAAATACGACAGCGGAGACCCCAGACTGTTTAACGACTGAAGCTGTACATAAAACAACAATGGGAAATAATTCCACTTTCAAAGCTTCAACAATTAGTTTCCTCAGTTCCCAAACGTTTATTGAGTGTTGTTAAAAGAAAAGGTGATGTAACACAGTGGTGAACATGCCCTTTCCCAACTACTTTGGCACGTGTTGCAGCCATGAAATTCTAAGTTAATTATTATTTGCAAAAAAAAAATAAAGTTTATGAGTTTGAACATCAGATATCTTGTCTTTGTAGTGCATTCAATTGAATATGGGTTGAAAAGGATTTGCAAATCATTGTATTCTGTTTACATTTAAATCTAACACAATTTCCCAACTCATATGGAAACAGGGTTTGTAGATAACATTACCTTTTGCAATGTCTAAAAGTAAGTCTTCCTTAAAATCTTCTTAATTGTGTGGAATTGATATTTTCCCTAGCAAGCCACATTAAAAAAATTATGATGGGGGCTAAGCGAATTGCCTCCAACACAACTGACTCAACGTAATCTCATGTGGGTTGGGGTAAAAACAACTTTCAAAGCCCATGTATCCTCAAACAGCCCTGTATTGGACTTATTGTACGCATGATTAACAAAACACAACAGATGGGCTTGTTGAACAAATCCATAAGGGACTGGGACAATAGAAAATAATGTTTAGAAAAAGCAGGCACTTCAACAATGAAAGTCTACTAGCCAATGACATGAAGGAGAGAAATATAAACTACATAGTGATTGCCTGACAAGCAGCCGGTCAGTTATTTATATATATATATATATATATATATATATATATATGTATATATATATATATATATATATATATATATATATATATATATATGTGTGTATATATATATGTATATATATATATATATATATATATATATATATATATATATATATATATATATATATATATATATATATATATACACACAGTGGGACAAAAAAGTTTTTAGTCAGCCAAAATGATGACAGAGGTCTGTAATTTTCATCATAGGTACACTTCAACTGTGAGAGACAGAATGTGAAAAAAAAATCCTGGATTTCACATTTTAGGAATTTTAAAGAATGTATTTGTAAATTATGGTGGAAAATAACTATTTGGTCAACCATTCAAAGTTCTCACTGATGGAAGGAGGTTTTGGCTCAAAATGTCACGATACATGGCCCAATTCATTCTTTCCTTGACACGGATCAATCGTCCTGTCCCCTTAGCAGAAAAAAAGCCCCAAAGTATGATGTTTAAACCCCCATGCTTCACAGTAGGTGTGGTGTTCTTGGGATGCAACTCAGTATTCTTCTTCCTCCAAACACGACGAGTTGAGTTTATAGCAAAATGGATACATGGATGACACAGCAGAGGATTGGGAGAATGTCATGTGGTCAGATGAAACCAAAATAGAACTTTTTGGTATTTTCACATTCTGTCTCTCACAGTTGAAGTGTACCTATGATGAAAATTACAGACCTCTCAGCATTTTAAGTGGGAAAACTTGCACAATCGGTGGCTGACTAAATACTTGTTTTCCCCACTGTATCTCCTCTCTGAGCTGCCACCTTACCGTGGTAGAGGAGTTTGCGTGTCCCAATGATCCTAGGAGCTATGTATTCCGGGGGCTTTCATGCCCCTTGGTAAGGTCTCCCAAGACAAACAGGTCCTAGGTGAAGGATCAGACAAAGAGCAGCTCGAAGACTACTATGGATACACAACAAAATGGACTCAGGCCCGGAGCCAGGCCCGGAGGTGGGGCACGATGGCGAGCGCCTGGTGGCCGGGCCTGTTCCCATGGGGCCCGGCCGAGCACAGCCCGAAGAGGCAATGTGGGTCATCCCTCCAACGGGCTCACCACTCATAGGAGGGGCCATAGAGGTCAGGTGTATTGTGAGTTGGGCGGAAGCCGAAGGCAGGGCAATTGGGGGTTCGATCCTCGGCTACATAAGCTACCTCTTGGGACGTGGAATGTTCCTCACTGGGGGGGAAGGAGCCTGAGATAGTGCCGGAGGTAGAGAATTTCCGGCCGGATATAGTCGGACTCACCTCGACGCACAGCGAGGGCTCTGGAACCAGTTCTCTCGAGAGGGACTGGACTGTCTTTCACTCTGGCGTTGCCGGCAGTGAGAGGCGACGGGCTGGGGTGGTAAATCTTGTTGCCCCTCGGCTCAAAGCCTGCACGTTGGAGTAGCCTCAAAAGCCAGTATCCGTGTTGGAGTAGCTTCCCTCCGCCTTCGGGTGGGGGGATGGGTCCTGACTGTAGTTTGTGCTTACGCACCAAACAGCAGTTCAGAGTACCCACGCTTTTTGGATACACGCGAGGGAGTACTGGAAAGTGCTCCCCTGGGTGATTCCCTTGTCCTACTGGGGGACTTCAACGCTTATGTTGGCAACGACAGTGAAACCTGGAGAGGCGTGATTGGGAAGAATGGCCGCCCGGATCTAAACCCGAGTGGTGTTTTGTCTTTGGACTTTTGTGCTCGTCACAGATTGTCCATAACAAACACCATGTTCAAACTTAAGGGTGTCCATATGTGCATTGGCACCAGGACACCCTAGGCAGCAGTTCCATGATCGACTTTGTAGTTGTGTCATCGGATTTGCGGCCTCATGTTTTGGACACCCAGGTGAAGAGAGGGGCGGACCTTTAAACTGATCACCACCTGGTTGTGAGGGCCTGCTGGGAATGTCTGGCAGAGTCTCCTGTCAGAGAGAGTTTTAATTCCCCCCTCCGGAAGAACTTTGAACATGTCACGAGGGAGGTGCTGGACATTGAGTCCGAGTGGACCATGTTCCGCACCTCTATTGTCGAGGCAGGTGATTGGAGCTGTGGCCGCAAGGTAGTTGGTGCCTGTCGTGGCGGTAATCCCAGAACCCGTTGATGGACACCAGCAGTGAGGGATGCCGTCAAGCTGAAGAAGGAGTCCTATCGGGTTCTTTTGGCCCATAGGACTCCGAGGCAGTGGACGGGTACCGACAGGCCAAGCGGTGTGCAGCTTTAGCGGTCGCGGAGGCAAAATCTCGGACATGGGAGAAGTTCGGGAAAGCCATGGAAAACAACTTCCGGACGGCTTCGAAGCGATTCTGGGGGAAGCAGTGCACGGTCAACACCGTGTATGTTGCGGATGGTGTTCTGCTGACCTCGACTGCAGATGTTGTGGATCGTTGGAAGGAATATTTCGAAGACCTCCTCAATCCCACCAACACGTCTTCCTATGAGGAAGCAGTGCCTGGGGATTCTGTGGTGAACTCTCTTATTTCTGTGGCTGAGGTTGCTGAGGTAGTTAAAAAGCTCCTTGGTGGCAAGGCCTCAGGGGTAGATGAGATCCGCCCGGAGTTCCTTAAGGCTCTGGATGCTGTGGGGCTGTCTTGGTTAACAAGACTCTGCAGTATCGCGTGGACATCGGGGGTGGTACCTCTGGATTGGCAGACCGGGGTGGTGGTCTCTCTCTTTAAGAAGGGGAACCGGAGGGTGTGTTCCAACTATTGTTATATCACACTTCTCAGCCGTCCCGGTAAGGTTTATTCAGGTGCACTGGAGAGGAGGCTGCGCCGGATAGTCGAACCTCAAATTCAGGAGGAACAGTGTGGTTTTCGTCCTGGTCGTGGAACTGTGGACCAGCTCTATACTCTCGGCAGGGTCCTTGAGGGTGCACGGGAGTTCGCTCAACCATTCTACATGTGCTTTGTGGACTTGGAGAAGGCATTCCACCGTGTCCCTCGGGAAGTCCTGTAGGGAGTGCTCAGATAGTATGGGGCATCGGACTGTCTGATTGGGGTGGTTCGCTCCCTGTACGATCAGTGTCAGAGCTTGGTACGCATTGCCGGCAGTAAGTCGAACACGTTTCCAGTGAGGTTTGGACTCCGCCAAGGCTGCCCTTTGTCACTGATTCTGTTCATAAATTTTATGGACAAAATTTCTAGGCATAGTCAAGGCGTTGAGGGGTTCCGGTTTGGTGGCTGCGGGATCAGGTCTCTGCTTTTTGAAGATGATGTGGTCCTGATGGCTTCATCTGGCCGGGATCTTTAGCTCTCACTGGAAACGGTTCGCAGCCGAGTGTGAAGCGACTGGAATGAGAATAAGCACCTCCAAGTCTGAGTCCATGGTTCTCGCCCGGAAATGGGTGGAGTGCCACCTCCGGGTTGGGGAGGAGACCCTGCCCCAAGTAGAGGAGTTCAAGTACTCAGGAATCTTGTTCACGAGTGAGGGAAGAGTGGATCGTGAGATCGACAGGCGGATTGGTGCGGCGTCTTCAGTAATGGGGACGTTGTATCGGCTCTCAATTTACCGGTCGATCTACGTTCCCATCCTCACCTATAGTCATGAGCTTTGGGTCATGAGCGAAAGGACAAGATCACAGGTACAAGCGGCCGAAATGAGTTTCCTCCGCCGAGTGGCGGGGCTCAACCTTAGAGATAGGGTGAGAAGCTCTGTCATTCGGGAGGAGCTCAAAGTAAAGCCGCTGCTCCTGTACATCGAGAGGACCCAGATGAGGTGGTTCGGGCATCTGGTCAGGATGCCACCCGAACGCTTCCCTAGGGAGGTGTTTAGGGCACGTCCAACCGGTAGGAGGCCACGGGGAAGACCCAGGACACGTTGGGAAGATTATGTCTCCTTGCTGGCCTGGGAACACCTCGAGATCCCCCGGGAAGAGATGGACTTCCCTGCTTAGGCTGCTGCCCCCGTGACCCAACCTCGGATAAGTGCTCTCTGAGCACTCCCACAGGACTTCCCGCACCGATCCGCCTGTCGATCTCACGATCCACACTTGCCTCACTCGTGAACATGACTCCTAGGTACTTGAACTCCTCCACTTGGGTTAAGATCTCCTCCTCAACCCGGAGATGGCACTCCACCCTTTTCCGGGCAAGAACCATGGTTTCGGACTTGGAGCTGCTGATTTTCTTCCCAGTGAGAGTTGAAGATCTTGGCCAGATGAAGCCATCAGGACCACATCATCTGCAAAAAACAGAGTCGGTCAGTTATTTATATATATATATATATATATATATATATATATATATATATATATATATATATATATATATATAAGGGGTGTATTTGTATTGAACCGATACGGTACGGGGGTTTCGGTTCGGTTCGGAGGTGTACCGAACGACACGGACATATTAAGTAGCCCACGTTTTGTAAACAGGCACACCGAGGCACTAGTGGTGCAACGGATCAACATTGATCCATGATCCGTTCGGATCAATATCTTCGGTTCGGCACACACATGATCCGCGGTCGGATTTATGAAAAAAAAAAAAGAAAAAAAAGTTGATCGCACAGCGTGGTAATGGCGAGCGGAGTAACGGAGGAACTTGAACGCCTCGTGCCATTTAATCGGTGTGTTTATAGGTGGGGACTCCATTGTGCAAAACGAGGGTTTTAAACACATGCTGAAAGTGCTTCAGCCACATTACGACATCCCGTCGTGCACCAACTTCAGCGATAAGATTGTGCCAGATTTTTATGAGCAAGAGAAGAAAAAAGTTGTGGACGAACTATCCCGATCGTCATCTGTTGTGCTCACGACAGAAGGGCGGCGGTCCAGGGGAACTATGTGACCATAAGTGCAAGGGTGGAGGTCCAGGGGAACTATGTGACCATAAGTGCAAGGGTGTAGGTCCAGGGGAACTATGTGACCATAAGTGCAAGGGTGGAGGTCCAGGGGAACTATGTGACCATAAGTGCAAGGGTGGAGGTCCAGGGGAACTATGTGACCATAAGTGCAAGGGTGGCGGTCCAGGGGAACTATGTGACCATAAGTGCAAGGGTGGAGGTCCAGGGGAACTATGTGACCATAAGTGCAAGGGTGGAGGTCCAGGGGAACTATGTGACCATAAGTGCAAGGGTGGAGGTCCAGGGGAACTATGTGACCATAAGTGCAAGGGTGGAGGTCCAGGGGAACTATGTGACCATAAGTGCAAGGGTGGCGGTCCAGGGGAACTATGTGACCATAAGTGCAAGGGTGGAGGTCCAGGGGAACTATGTGACCATAAGTGCAAGGGTGGAGGTCCAGGGGAACTATGTGACCATAAGTGCAAGGGTGGAGGTCCAGGGGAACTATGTGACCATAAGTGCAAGGGTGGAGGTCCAGGGGAACTATGTGACCATAAGTGCAAGGGTGGAGGTCCAGGGGAACTATGTGACCATAAGTGCAAGGGTGGAGGTCCACAGCAGAGTGGGAGATGAGAAGACACGCCCCCTCTACCAGAGTTACCATGCGCAGGTACTGACACGAGCAGTGGAGGAAAGGAGAAATCCCTTTTTATGTGGCACTGTTTTTCATTAATTATGTTAAAAGAAGATATTATGCCTTGTGCACTTGAACTACATTTTATATATTTCAATTTAATAATTTAAAGGTGTTACAAAACAAAACGGCAAAACTTCTGTTTACATGTCTTGTCTTTTTTTTTTTTTTTTTTGCTGATCCGAAAAAAATTATCCAAGCCGTGAGTTTTTTGATCCGTTGCACCACTACGAGGCACCATGAATTGATTTACGTGGACCCTGACTTAAAACAGGTTGAAATACTTATTGGGGTGTTACCATTTAGTGGTCAATTGTACGGAATATGTACTGTACTGTGCAATCTACTAATAAAAGTTTCAATCAATCAAAAAAACAACAACACACGGCATTCTACCAACGACCGGGCTAGTATAGACTGACCATACCTCCTCTTTTCACCGGACATGTCCGGGTGGAGTTTCTTAAATGCCTCAAATGTCCGGCATTTTAAGATAGGGTTGCATGTATTTTCAATGTACGTTCAAGGTTAAGAAGGGGTTCAAAACAAGACAATTTGTGCACACAGCAGCATTCGTGAGGGCGGGGCAGAGACAGACAGAGAGAGAGAGTTATGATAAACATGCATCCGTCGCTAGGCTCTGATTTAATTTTTTAATATCTATAGCAGGGGAGTCAAAAGTGTGCCCTGGAGGCCATTTGCGGCACACACCCAATGTTTTAAAGGCCCATGGCCCATTCTAAAAATACTATTAAAATTAAACAAAAACATAAACAAAAGTGAAATAAAAAGCTTAAAGGCTACATTTATTTAGAAAAAGTTGCAATGTTGTCTAATTAAACAAAGCTGTTTTTTTTTCTTTCAAACTGTCATTGCTCAAGACATAATATTGAATCAAAATCAATGTTATTATGAATTATTGACCTATCCAGTTTCCGATTACTTCACATCAAAATATTTTTGGTGGAAGATTTACCAAATGTGTTAAATAAATAATCCAAAAATGTATATTTTGTTTTTTTCTTACTGTACCGAAAATGAACCGAACCGTGACCGCTGAACCGAAGTACTTACCGAACCAAAACGTTTGTGTACCGTTACACCCCTAATATATATATATATATATATATTTATATATATTTATATATATTTATATATATATATATATATATATATATATATATATATATATATATATATATATATATATATATATATATATATCAATCAATCAATCAATCAATGTTTATTTATATAGCCCCAAATCACAAATGTCTCAAAGGACTGCACAAATCATTACGACTACAACATCCTCGGAAGAACCCACAAAAGGGCAAGGAAAACTCACACCCAGTGGGCAGAGAGAATTCACATCCAGTGGGACGCCAGTGACAATGCTGACTATGAGAAACCTTGGAGAGGACCTCAGATGTGGGCAACCCCCCCTCTCTAGGGGACCGAAAGCAATGGATGTCGAGCGGGTCTAACATGATACTGTGAAAGTTCAATCCATTGTGGCTCCAACACAGCCGCGAGAGTTCAGTTCAAGCGGATCCAAGACAGCAGCGAGAGTCCCGTCCACAGGAAACCATCTCAAGCGGATCAGCAGCGTAGAGACGTCCCCAACCGATACAGGCGAGCGGTCCATCCTGGGTCCCGACGAGCGGTCCATCCTGGGTCTCGACTCTGGACAGCCAGTACTTCATCCATGGTCATCGGACCGGACCCCCTCCACAAGGGAGGGGGGGACATAGGAGAAAGAAAAGAAGCGGCAGATCAACTGGTCTAAAAAGGAGGTCTATTTAAAGGCTAGAGTATACAGATGAGTTTTAAGGTGAGACTTAAATACTGAGGTGGCATCTCGAACTGTTACCGGGAGGGCATTCGAGAGTACTGGAGCCCGAACGGAAAACGCTCTATAGCCCGCAGACTTTTTTTGGGCTCTAGGAATCACTAATAAGCCGGAGTCTTTTGAACGCAGATTTCTTGCCGGGACATACGGTACAATACAATCGGCAAGATAGGCTGGAGCACTTTATACGTAAGTAGTAAAACCTTAAAGTCACATCTTAAGTGCACAGGAAGCCAGTGCAGGTGAGCCAGCACAGGCGTAATATGATCAAACTTTCTTGTTCTTGTCAAAAGTCTAGCAGCCGCATTTTGTACCAACTGTAATCTTTTAATGCTAGACATGGGGAGACCCGAAAATAATACATTACAGTAATCGAGACGAGCCGTAACAAACGCATGGATAATGATCTCGGCGTCTTTATTGGACAAAATGGAGCGAATTTTAGCGATATTACGGAGATGAAAGAAGGCCGTTTTAGTAACGCTTTTAATGTGTGACACAAAGGAGAGAGTTGGGTCGAAGATAATACCCAGATTTTTAACAGAGTCACCTTGTTTTATTATTTGGTTGTCAAATGTTAAAGTTCTATTATTAAATAGAGGTCGGTGTCTAGCAGGACCGATAATCAGCATTTCCGTTTTTTTGGCATTAAGTTGCAAAAAGTTAACGGACATCCATTGTTTAATTTCATTAAGACACGCTTCCAACTGACTACAGTCCGGCGTGTTGGTCAGCTTTAGGAGCATGTAGAGTTGGGTGTCATCAGCATAACAGTGAAAGCTAATACCGTATTTGCGTATGACGTCATATATATTAGGGGTGGGCAAATTAATGCGTTAATTACGAGTTAACTCATCAATCTATTAACGCCGACAATTATTTTATCGCACATTTGCGTATGTTGTTTACATGCTTTTATTTTGTTAACACCTTTTCTTAACAAGATGGCGTCGCCCGGACGGGCTTCGGCGTCGAGGGGCTCTTGGTAAAGATGGAACATTTGGCAAAAATACCGGCCAATTCTGCAAATTTCATGGCTGGCTTACAGCGTGGTCACTCCGGGATCACTTACGACCGCCTGACAATTCTGAATGTGGATAGATCGGGCCGTTTTGGACTGAATGACGCGTGCTTGCTAGACCGGCTAGCTAGCATGGGAATACTTTGCCGGCTACATCCAGCGGCCTGTGAAGCAGCGGAGTATATGTGTTGTCTGTCTATTTATCAATAATGCAGACGAGGAGTGTTGGCTGAGTTCTTAACGTTTGCTTTCAGAGCGTGCATATCACAACATACAAGATGCCGTCATGGCGACACCGGGCTACCGCGCATGCTCCTCACTCCTGTTGCATGCTCGGTAGGGTAGTTCTTTTTTTCCCTGGCTCATAACATCACAATATAGTACCATGTATATGCATTCAGTTTATCAAAGCACCAAGCAAACAATCGGAAAATTCCCATCATATCAATTCCTGGATATGGTCATACGCAGAATAAACACAACATTATTAATATTGCTACTACAGATAATTTGATCAAAAATTCCCTAAAACAGCCCACTACCTATAATATAGGTTTTTTAAACATAAGATCCCTGATAAAAAAAATGTTTCTGCAGATACTTCAGAAATTGCCTGTTCAGATGTTATGATTGTGGCTCAGAGATTTGTATGTAGATTATATTTATTTTCCATAACACACAGGATAACTTAAATACCCTGGCAGTGGCAATAAGCTCAAATGTTTGTATTTAAATTTTTTGAGTTGATTTTCATAAAATATGCTATTTAACTGCTACTGTTTAACAAGGACTGATTTAAATTGTGTTTGCACAACAAATGTTTTGGCGCTTTTGTTCATGTAGGAGAATATTCCAATAAAGGTGCACTACACGCTACTTTTGAATTCATTTTTGGGCTTTGCGTATACAATGCAGTTAATCGCGATTAATCAGAGAAATAGTGCGATTAACTTCGATTAAAATTTGTAATCGTTGCCCAGCCCTAATATATATATATATATATATATATATATATATATATATATATATATATATATATATATATATATATATACGGTATATATATACACAGTATATATATATATATATATATATATATATATATATATACGGTATGTATATATTTATCAATCAATCAATGTTTATTTATATAGCCCTAAATCACAAGTGTCTCAAAGGGCTGCACAACCACTACGACATCCTCGGAAGATATATATATCAATCCATTTTCTACCGCTTATTCCCTTTTGGGGTCACGGGGGGCGCTGGCGCCTATTTCAGCTACAATCGGGCGGAAGGCGGCGTACACCCTGGACAAGTCGCCACCTCATCGCAGGGCCAACACAGATAGACGGACAAAATTCACACTCACATTCACACACTAGGGCCAATTTAGTGTTGCCAATCAACCTATCCCCAGGTGCATATCTTTGGAAGTGGTAGGAAGCCGGAGAACCCGGAGGGAACCCACGAACATGCAAACTCCACACATAAGATCCCGAGCCTGGGATTGAACCCAGGACTGCATGACCTTCGTATTGTGAGGCAGATGCACTAACCCCTCTTCCACCGTGAAGCCATATATATATATATATATATATATATATATATATATATATATATATATATATATATATATATATATATATATATATATATATATATATATATATATATATATATATATATATATATATACATATATATTTATATATATATATATATATGTATATATATATATATATATATATATATATATATATATGTATATATATATATATATATATATATATATATATATATATATATATATATATATATATATATATATATATATATATATATATGTATATATATATATATATATATATATATATATATATATATATATATATATATATATATATATATATATATATATACATACGTAGATACGTATATATATATATATATATATATATATATATATATATATATATATACAAACCCTGTTTCCATATGAGTTGGGAAATTGTGTTAGATGTAAATATAAACGGAATACAATGATTTGCAAGTCATTTTCAACTCATATTCAATTGACTATGCTACAAAGACAACATATTTGAAGTTAAAAGTGATAAACTTTTTTTATTTTTACAAATAATCATTAACTTTAGAATTTGATGCCAGCAACACGTGACAAAGAAGTTGGGAAAGGTGGCAATAAAAACTGATAATGTTGAGGAATGCTCATCAAACACTTATTTGGAACATCCCACAGGTGTGCATGCTAATTGAGAACAGGTGGGTGCCATGATTGGGTACAAAAGCAGCTTCTATGAAATGCTAAGTTATTCACAAACAAGGATGGGGCGAGGGTCACCAATTTGTTAGCAAATTGTCGAACAGTTTTAGAACAACATTTCTCAACGAGCTATTGCAAGGAATTTAGGGATTTTACCATCTACCGTCCGTAAAATCACCAAAAGGTTCAGAGAATCTGGAGAAATCACTGCACGTAAGCGATGATATTACGGACCGTTAATTCCTTAGGCGAGACTGCATCAAAAACAGACTTCAGTGTGTAAAGGATATCACCACATAGGCTCAGGAACACTTCATAAAACCACCCTTCAGTAACTACAGTTGGTCGCTACATCTGTAAGTGCAAGTTAAAACTCTACAATGCAATGCGAAAGCCAATTATCAACAACACCAAGGAACGCCGCCGGCTTCTCTGGGCCCGAACTCATCTAAGATGGACTGATGCAAAGGGGTAAAGTGTTCTGCGGTCTGACGGGTCCACATTTCAAATTATATTTGGAAACTGTGGATGGTGGTGTCCTACGGAACAAAGAGGAAAATAACCATCCGGATTGTTACAGGAACAAAGTTCAAAAGCCAGCATCTGTGATGGTATGGGGGTGTATTAGTGCCCACGGCATGGGTAACTTACACATCTGTGAAGGTACCATTAATGCTAAATGGTCCTTACAGGTTTTGGATTAACATATGTTGTGATCCAAGCAACGTTATCATGGACGTCCCTGCTTATTTCAGCAAAACAATGCCAAGCCACGTGTCACAACAGCGTGGCTTTCTAGTAAAAGAATGCGGGTATTTTCCTGGCCTGCCTGCAGTCCAGACATGTCTCCCATCGAAAATTTGTGGGGCATTATGAAGCGTAAAATACGACAGCGGAGATCCCGGACTGCTGAACGACTAAAGCTCTACATAAAACAAGAAAGGGAAATAATTCCACTTTCAAAGCTTTAACAATTAGTTTCCTCAGTTCCCAAACGTGTATTGAGTGTAGTTAAAAGAAAATGTGATGTAACACAGTGGTGAACATGCCCTTTCCCAACTACTTTGGCACGTGTTGCAGCCATGTTAATTATTATTTGCAAAAAAAAAATTAAGTTTATGAGTTTGAAGATCAAATATCTTGTCTTTGTAGTGCATTCAATTGAATATGGGTTGAAAATGGTTTGCAAGTCACTGCATTCAATTCAACGCAATTCTCGATTCAAAAACTATATTTTTCAAATTCAAAACGATTCTGTATTCATTCAATACATAGCAGGATCTACCCCAGTCTGCTGACATGCAAGCAGAGTAGTAGATGTTTTAAAAAAGCTTTTATAATTGTAAAGGACAATGTTTTATCAACTGATTGCAATAATGTGAATTTTGTTTTAACTATTAAACAAACCAAAAATATGACTTATTTTATCTTTGTGAAAACATTGGACACAGTTTGTTGTCAAGCTTATGAGACGCGATGCAAGTGTAAACAATTTTAACACTATTGTTCTTTTTTTATTTTTTATAAATGTCTAATGATATTGTAAATGAGGAATTTTTAATCACTGCTATGCTGAAATTATAACTAATATTAATACTGTTGTTGATAATATTCATTTTTGTTGCTGGGTCAGGTTTGGTTTTGGAATTGGATTGCATTGTTATGGTATTGCTGTGTAGTGGTTTGTTGGATTGATTAAGAAAAAAATAATATAAAAAAAATTAAAAAAATAGTTTTTTTTTATGAGAATCGATTCTGAATCGCACAACGTATTTGATTCGTATATGTATATGTGTGTATATATGTATGTATATATGTATAGTATATACTGTATATATGTTTTTTTATATATGTATATGTGTATGTATATATATATATATATATATATTTATATAAATGTATATATGTATATATATGTGTGTTTATATACATATGTATATATATATGTGTGTGTATATATATTTATAAATTGTTTAAAATATATATATGTATATAAGTGTGTGTATATATATATATATATATATATATATATATATATATATATATATATGTATATATATATATGTATATATATATATATATGTATATATATATATGTATATATATATATGTATATATATATATGTATATATATATATGTATATATATATATGTATATATATATATATATATATATATATGTATATATATATGTATATATATATATGTATATATATATATATATATATATATATATATATATATATACACGTGTGTATGTATATATTAGGGCTGTGAATCTTTGGGTGTCCCACTATTCGATATTGAATAGTCAATATCGATTATTGGGGTCACGATTCGATAAATGATATTTTTCTGATTCAGAACGATTCTGTATTCATTCAATACATAGGATTACAGCAGGATTTACCCCAGTCTGCTGAAATGCTAGCAGAGTAGTAGATTCTTTTTTAACTTTTATAATTATAAAGGACAATGTTTTATCAACTGATTGCAATAATGTAAATTTGTTTTAACTATTAAACGAACTAAAAATATGACTTATTTGATCTTTGTGAAAACATTGGACACAGTGTGTTGTCAAGCTTATGAGATGCAATGCAAGTGTAAACCATTTTAACACTATTGTTCTTTTTTTATTTTTTATAAATGTCTAATGATATTGTAAATGAGGAATTTTTAATCACTGCTATGCTGAAATTATAACTAATATTGATACTGTTGTTGATAATATTCATTTTTGTTTCACTACTTTTGGTTTGTTCTGTCGTGTTTGTGTCTCCTCTCAATTGCTCTGTTTATTGCAGTTCTGAGTGTTGCTGGGTCAGGTTTGGTTTTGGAATTGGATTGCATTGTTATGGTATTGCTGTTTAGCGGTTTGTTGGATTGATTAAGAACAAAATAATATTAAAAAAATAAAAAATTGTTTTTTTTATGGGAATCGATTCTGAATCGCACAACGTACTCCATTCGATTTGTATTCGAATCGATTTTTTCCCACACCCCTAATATGTGTGTGTATACATATATATATATATATATATATATATACATGCATATATGCATGCATATATATATATATATATATATATATATATATATACATGCATACATGCATGCATATATATATATATATATATATATACATGCATATATATATGCATATATGCATGTATATGTGTATATATATATGCATGTATGCATATACACATTTCCATATATATGCATATATATGCATGTATACATATGCATATATGCATATATACATATGCGTATATATGTTTATAAATATACATGCATATATATACTGTATGTGTATATATGTATGTATGTATATATGTATGTATATATATATATATATGCACAGTATATACTGTATATATGTTTATATATGTATATATATATGTATGTATATATGTATGTGTATATATAATTATATAAATGTATATATGTATGTGTATATATATATATATATATATATATATATATATATATATATATATATATATATATGTATACATATATATATTTGTGTGTGTGTATTTGGTGTATATATATATATTTTTTTTATATATAAATATATATACATTTGTATATATTTTTATATATATATATATACATTAATATATATATATATATATATATATATATATATATATTTTTATATATATATATATATATATATACATATATATACATGTGTGTGAATGTAAATATATATGTATGTATGTATGTATGTATTTTGAAAGTCCTTTCAGTTTACAATAATCTTGCAATGGAGGTACAGTTACTAATCTATAATGTAGTCAACGCACTCATAAACAACTTAACATAGCGCACCATTTACCCTTCTTGACTTAACTGTGCTACTTTTGTTAAAATCATTGAATCAGTAAACTTTGCCAGTGTAGCATTTCCGCTATTTGTTCGCAATTAAAATATATATCTATATATTACAAATAGCTAATTATTTGCATACAATTGACAAATGATGCACCGAAAATTTGATCGTCTTAAATATAAACTGAAACCGGGTTCAGGACTCCCTCCTAATGTGGCCTGAATCTGATGCCAATGATCAGATGTGAAGCACTCCGGAATGTTAACACCAGGGGTCTCAGACCAGGGGTCTCTCTCAGCGTCAGCTTCCCTCTGGCTTCTTCTCGTCTCTCCGCCTCTCTCCCTGATGTTCACGGCTGTCGCTCTTTTATACAGTGCGAGAGGATGACTCAATTTCCCCCAGGTGCACGATCCACGCACCTGATCTTGATTGCGGCATCGCTCCTGGCGCGTCCCGCCTCGCCGCTCGCTCGCCGTCCACGCCTCCTCGCCACCATCTTGGGCTGGGCTATAGTGTTCACAGCCTCGCTGTCAGACTGCCGGCCACGCCTCTCCACAACATTATTCTCCGTGCGTCGGCTAAATACAAATATATTCCACAACCCCAAACATGTTTTTTTCAAAGCCTGCAGTGAAGATAAGGGTTAGTGATGAGCAAAGACATTTCCAGGAAAAGTGGGGGATGCAAAATTTCTTTGTTGAGCACATGAGCACCCCGACGTGTCTTATTTGCAAAGAGAAAGTTGTGGTGCACAAGGAATACAATGTGAAACCTCAATATACAACTAGACATGCTGAGGAGTGTGCAAACATTTTTTTTTTAAAGAAATATTTTCTTGCGGCCCAGCCTCACCCAGACTTTGCGTCCAGTGGCCCCCAGGTAAAGTGAGTTTGAGACCCCTGGTTTAGACTGTCAAAAATATCATTTTTGTGTTGCGTCAGAGCAAAAAAATCAGATTTGGTGTGCAGTGGAAACGGGTCCCTAGTCACTGCCGCATGTTTTTGGGCAAGACACTACCCATATGCTCCCAGTGCCACCCACACTGGTTTAAATGTAGATTAAAGAAGTAAGTAATGGGTATCACGATGTAAAGCACTTTTAGTCTCTAGAGAAAAGCGCTATAAAAATGTAATTCACTTTACTTCAAATGTGCACTTAGTTCTAATCTAATTCTACTTACTGTCACCAAGTTGAGCAAATCAACGACTTGCAGTTCAGTAAAACATTTCAAAACCGTTGTTGTATGATATTCTGACTACCAAATTGCATTTGTATGTAAATATTGGGGTATTTTTATAAGCAAATTTGATTCAAGAGAGCAAATAATAACTTGTGATTAAATATGATTAATCACAGTTCAGGAGTGTATTTAATCTGATTAAAAAAATTGACAGCCCTAATGTGTGTGTATTAAAGATGCGCGGATAGGCAATTATAACATACGCAACAACATCACCAAAGTCGTCATCCACCCACCGTCCACCCGAACTAACATTTTATCAGGACCGTACCCGCCCGCAAACCGCCCGCTGAAATACATCAGAGGTCGGCCGCCTTTACCACTCAGAGATATTTTAACCTGTTTCACAGAGTATCGAAGACAATTGGAGCCGCCAACGTTCTCGTGATTATCCAATAGCGTTCATCCGGATGACAAGAATATGGCCGTGCTGTGAAACTATTGCCTTAGCCACCTTCAACAACATGTACGAACCGATTGTTGGTCCGGCAACATGTTGTGTGCAGCTTCCGCAATTACACGTACAAGATTGAAAAGCATACTGGGTGATACAGAGTATACTGATGGTTGTGATATAAACAACTTTAACACTTACTAATATGCGCCACGCTGTGAAGCCACACAATACAAGATTGACAAACACATTTCCGGAGAACATCCTCACAGTAACACAACATAAACGCAACACAACAAATACCCAGAATCCCTTGTATTCTTGACACATGCTGAACATATTTTACACCCCCGCGGCCCCAACCCCGCCCACCTTACCGACGCACGGTAAAATAGTCAGGCAGTGTCATGAATACAAAGGATTCTGGGTATTTGTTGTGTTGCGTTTATGTTGTGTTACTGTGAGGATGTTCTCCTGAAATGTTTTTGTCGTTCTTAATTGGTGTGGCTTCACAGTGTGGCGCATATTACTAAGAGTGTTAAAATTGTTTATATCACAACCATTAGTGTACTCTGTGTCACCCAGTATGCCTTGCAGTCGTGTGCGTGTTGCCGCGGAAGCCACACACAACATGTTGCTGGACTGACAAGCAGATCGTAAATGCTGTAGAAGGCGACAAAGACAATGGCTTCATAGCACGCCCTAATACTTATTAACTGGGCGACTGCCGGCAGTTATTCAAGAGAATAATAGCGTCTTCTATTGTCTTCTTCGCTTTATGACACGAGTCTTAAATGGCTCTTTGAATGGCAAAAGATACCAATCCCAGAACCATGTATATCAAATATTTCCGGATGGTTCAACCGCCACCCGCCCGAATCTAATTAAAATCTATTTTTTCGTCATGTCAACCGCCCGACCCGTGGTTTATCCGCGGACTCCGCGGATGAGACCGCAAACCGCGCATCTCTAGTGTGTGTATATATATATATATATATATATATATATATATATATATATATATATATATATATATATATATATATATATATATATATATATATATATACATATATATATATTTGCAGTCTATTCCATATATATATATATATATATATATATATATATATATATACATATATATACATATATATATATATATATATATATATATATATATATATATATATATATGTATATTATATATATATATATATATTTGCAGTCTATTCAATATATATATATAAATATATATATACATATATATATATTTGCAGTCTATTCAATATATATATATATACACATACATACACACAGTCTTGATCAAAAGTGTATATGCCCTTGTAAAGAACATAATGTCATGGCTGTCTTGAGTTTCCAATACTTTCTACAACTTTTATTTTTTTGTGATAGAGTGATTGGAGCACATACTTGTTGGTCACAAAAAACATTCAGGAATTTTGGTTCTTTTATGAATTTATTATGGGTCTACTGAAAATGTGACCAAATCTGCTCGGTCAAAGGTATACATACAGTAATGTTAATATTTGGTTACATGTCCCTTGGCAAGTTTCACTGCAATAAGGCGCTTTTGAAAGCCATCCACAAGCTTCTGGCAAGCTTCTGGTTTATATTTTGCCCGCCCCGCTTGACAAAATTGGTGCAGTTCAGCTAAATTTGTTGGTTGTCTGGCATGGACTTGTTTCTTCAGCATTGTCCACACATTTAAGTCAGGACTTTGGGACGGCCATTCTTAAACCTTAATTCTAGCCTGATTTAGCCATTCCTTTAGGACTTTGGACGTGTGTTTGGAGTCATTGTCCTGTTGGAACACCCAACTGCGCTCAAGACCCAATCTCCGCGCTGATGATTTTAGGTTGTCCTGAAGAATTTGGAGGTAATCCTCCTTTGTCATTGTCTCATTTAAAGCACCGGTAACATTGGCAGTAAAACCGGCCCAGAGCATAATACTACCACCACAATACTTGACTGTAAGAATGGTGTTCCTGGAATTAAAAGCCTCACCTTTTCTCCGTCAAACATATTGCTGGGTATTGTGGCCAAACAGCTAAATTTAAATTTTTGTTTCATCTGACCACAGAACGTTCATTTAGAAGGTCTTATCTTTCACCATATGATATCAGATGAAACAAAAATTGAGCTGTTTGGCCAGAATACCCAGCAATCTGTTTGGAAGAAAAAAGGTGAGGCCTTTAATCCCAGGAACACCATTCCCACCGTAATCACACTGATGGACTTGTTTTTATGATCTTTTGTTATCTAATCATTATGGCTTTTCATATTTAACATCGGTTCAAGGACAACAGATGTAAAATAGCCTTTTGGGTAATTTACAGTAATGTTTATTAATGTACAATGTCACTGTCAAATAAATGGATAAATAAATCCACAAGTACCATTGAGTACATTTGAGTACCCATTTATGATAGGATACGATAGGATAGCATAGCATAGGAAAAGTGCTTTATTGTCACTGTTTTTGCAACACAGCAATCCTCCAATGCAGAAGAATCTTGGTTTAGGCAAGTTAGCAGTTCTAATAGTTATATGACAATGAATAGGTGACAGTATTATGGCAGTGAAGGATGAATAAACAGTTCAATAGCAGTACATACATATATGGTTAAGTGGCAGGGAATTGATAAATATTTAGGTTGCAGTTAATAAATAAACAGATAAATAACAGGTGAAAGGCAGTGGATGAATAATTATAGTGAATAAGTTAAGACTGAATAAGTTAACAGTTAAAGTGCAGTTACTAAATGAACAGTGCTGGTGGATTGAGTAAGTTTACAGAGCAGTTAATGAAATACTTATTGCACATATAGTACCGGACAGCAGTGGGTCATTATTGCACCGTGTATTATTGCACGTCTGTTTTTTTTCACAAGGGGGGCTGTGTGTGTGTGAGGATGGTTCTGAGCCTGCCTGAGGGAAGGGTGGTGAAGATGGAGTGTCCCAGGTGAGAGGTGTCCCTTTCATGTTAAAGGCCTGCTTGTGAAGGCGGCTCGAGTGTGTGTCTCTGAGGAATGAGTCTTTGAGCCGTTTTGATGATCCGCTGAAGAAATTTCCTTTCTGCTGTGGTGCAGTTGGAGTACCAGAAAGAACAGCCGTATGTCAGGATGCTCTCAATTGCGCAGCAGTAGAAGTTCTTCAGCACATCTTGAGGAAGTTTGTTGCGTCTCAGAATCCTCAGGAAAAATAGGTGCTTTCTTAATTATGTGTGAGTTGTTCAGCCTCCAACACAGGTCTTCTGAAATGTGCATTCCCAGGAACTTAAAACTGGAGAGGCGTTCCACCTCTTCCTGGTTTATGTGCAGACTGATGTGGAGTGTTTTTTGTTTTTTCCTGTAGTCTAATATTATTTCCTTGGTTTTCTTTGTGTTCAGATGCAGGTTGGTTTTTCAACACCACCCTGTAGGCCGCATCGCTGTTGTTGGAGATCAGTCCTATAATGGTGTTGTCGTCTGCAAATTTAGAGGTGTTGAAGCTGTGGGTGGGTGTGCAGTCGTGGGTGTACATGGAGTAGAGCATTGGGCTGACGACACAGCCTTGGGGTACACCAGTGTTGAGGATGATGGTGGAGGAGGTGCTGTCTCCAAGTGTGTTGGAGAGGAAGTCTTAAATCCACAGGCAGAGGGGAAGTCCTAGCTGACTAGTTAGCTTTTTGCTGGATGGAGTTGTATATGGAGCTGAAGTCAACAAACAAGATTCTGACATTGGTACTGTGTTGTTCCAGGTGGGTGAGTGCAGTGTGAGTGCGAGTGAGATGGCGTCATCCGTAGATCTGTTGGCTTTGGAAACATATTGGTGTTGATCAAAACCAGCAGGAGTGCAGTCATTGTTTTGTGACAGTACCAGTCTCACCATTTCATGATTACCGCAGTCAGGGCAACTGGCCGGTAATCATTCAGACTGCCTTATTTAGTGTTTTTGGTACTGGGATGACTGTTGCGGTATTCAAGCAGCCATGGACTATGGCTTGTTTTAGTGATTTGTTGAAGATTGGAGTGAAGACTGCATTTACGTTTTCATGTTAAAATCAAGGGACAAGCGGTAGAAAATGGATGCTAAAATCACGTAGGTTTTAGAGTGTATGAAATGTTTCAAGAACATAGATTAGTGTGTGAAAGCTTTGTGGAAGGCTTATAAAAGATCCATCCATCCATTTTCTACTGCTTATCCTCTTTGGGGTCGCGGGGGGCGCTGGTGCCTATCTCAGCTACAATCGGGCGGAAGGAAGGGTACACCCTGGACAAGTCGCACCTCATGGCAGGGCCAACACAGATAGACAACATTCAAACTCACATTCACACACTAGGGCCAATTTAATGTTGCCAATCAACCTACCCCCAGGTGCATGTCTCTGGAAGTGGGAGGAAGCCGCAGTACCCGGAGGGAACCCACGCATTCACGGGGAGGACATGCAAACTCCACACAGAAAGATCCCGAGCCCGGGATTGAACCCTAACTACTCAGGACCTTCGTATTGTGAGGCAGACGCACTAACCCCTCTGCCACCGTGAAGCCGGATTAAAAAGATGTTCAATGCATATACTGTACTATTCATAATAATAATAATAATGGATTAGATTTGTAAATGACCTGCTTTTATATGACATCGCTAACAACAATGTTTGAAAGTTGGTCCCTACTCACCGGAGCTCTTGTAAAAAGAGCTCAGCAGCGCATGCACTTTTTGCGTCGGATGAAAAGAGGGCAGCTCACTCCCCCCGTTCTCACCACATTCTACAGAGACACTATAGAGAGCCTACAGACCTACAGTATATCTGTCTGGACTGGAGCCTGCAGTGCTTCAGACTGCAAGTCTCTGCAGAAAGTGGTGAGGACGGCGGAAAAGATCATCAGGACTCCTCTTCCTCCTATCCAGGAGATCGCAAAAAGCCGCTGCCTGACCACGGCTCAGAAAATCTGCAGAGAGACATTCTCACCCCCACCAAGGACTGTATTTACTGCTGGAAACTAGAAAGATGTTCTTCAGCCTCCGTAGCAGAATATCCAGGTTCTGTAACAGCTTCTTCCCACAGACTATAAGAATCTTGAACGCATTAAAATAATCCCCTCAATTCCCCAAAAAAATGTATTAACCTGCTGGAATATAAAGACAATATAACATACATCCATAAACATGGATGCAAATGCAAAAGTGCAAAATATTTATCTGCACAGTAATCTATTTATTTATATCTGCAGCTTATTGCTTTTTTTTATCCTGCACTACCATGAGTTAATGCAACAACATTTTGTTCTTATCTGTACTGCAAAGTTCAAGTTTGAATGACAATAAAAGGAAGTCTAAGTCTAAGCATATTTGTCCAAAGTTGCTTATATTCATTCAGACAAGGCAAGAATAGCTTTTGTGAATGTGGCCATCTTGATTTCCGACTTTTTAATTGCAACTCTAATAGGCTGTGACGTCATTCCTAGCTCCAACTTCCCACTTCAGAGGTAAATTGGACACAGCACTTAATCAACAATGCCTCTGCTGGTTGCAGACAAATAGTAAAATAGCACTCTGTTTTTCCTCAATAACTTAATGTAAATTATTACGGCTTCCATCCATAACCCACGCTGATATCTTTAGCGCTTGCTATTATAGTTGAATTTGCTACCAGACAGTTTTGTCTAACAAAGCCAATGACTGAAGGCAACAGAGCAGAATGAAAATGACTGTCATGTTTATTAAAACTGAATTTGACATAATTCCCCAATAATAAAGTGTAATATTAACTTTCACGGCACAGAGAGGGTTTGAAGACACTGTAAGTTGCACTTTGACTAACTACACAATTTAAACGCACAGTATGGTTGATCATTCACATAGCTGGCAATATCCTCCACTTGTTGGGGCCAAAATCCCAACGCTCAATCTCATGTGCCAAGGTCAGCAAACAGAGCGCTTTGTTTTGTAGTTTGGTAAAACAAGGACACATTGACTGAACAAATTTAATAGAATGCAGTTTGCGAGTAGTGTCACCCTGCTGGATATCATTGGACATGCCCGAATGGAAAAAGTTTCATAAATGCTGCTGGAGTAAATGTGATTTTAAAGGTAGTCAACATTTTTGTCGTAAAATAGAAACGTTTTTAGTTCAATACATGTTGCAAGAAGTTACATTTCTGTTCATTCAATTTTTCTCTTTGCCTTCAGGGTGTGGCGGCAAAAAAAACCCCACAGAAAAGCAAAATACACTTAATTGTTTAAATGCGGGTCTTCACTGTGGAAGAGGGGTTAGTGCGTTTGTCTCACAATACAAAGGTCCGGAGTAGTCAGGGTTCAATCCCGGGTTCAGGATCTTTCTGTGTGGAGTTTGCATCCCTCCCCGTGAATGCGTGGGTTCCCTCCAGGTACTCCGGCTTCCTCCCACTTCCAAAGACATGCACCTGGGGATAGGTAGATTGGCAACACTAAATTGTCCCTAGTGTGTGAATGTGAGTGTGAATGTTGTCTGTCTATCTGTGTTGACCCTGCGATGAGGTGGCGAATTGTCCAGGGTGTACCCTGCCTTCCGCCTGATTGTAGCTGAGATAGTTACCAGCGCCCCCCGCCACCCCAAAGGGAATAAGCTGTAGAAAATGGATGGATGGATGTTTAAATGCGGAGTAAACTGAAGTCTTGATTGTGTGACATCACACACGTTGATCGCTTGTTTGACTTTAAAAATATTGCTTTTAAATTCCAAATTGTACAACATTTGGGAAATGTTGTACACAGACACATCTGTATTGATGTGTCTGTGTTTCATAATTATTTTTTAAAGTGTGTTAGAATCCATGCTTCTTTAACTCGGTTATTAAAAAACACCAAGCACACATCATGTGCTGCAATCAAATGACTTTACTTTTTTAACCTGCAAGCAAGTAACTCCTGAACCTGAATACCATTGTGATGAAATCACAAATTTTTCATATAAATCCCCTAGTTTCTTTGTGTAAAAAAAAATTGTTTGTAGAAAGCATATCTGGTTTGGAGAACAGTCAACGTTTGCCTGGTTGGTGGTAAACATTCAAAACCAGGAATGCAGTCCGGTTCACACTGGGGAGTGTTGAAGTAGAAAGTAGCCATTTCCTCGTTGGCTGTGTCCCACATGTCATTGACCTCAGTTTCTCTAAGCGTTCCTGATGTCAACATTTTATTCATTTACTTTGATATGTTTGTTGTGAAAAAAACTAAAATACCCAAAGCTAAAAATGAAATTGTGTCAAAACATGCACCTCTAATGTCGTAGCTGTGCAATTAATATATATATGTATACACCGTAGATTACCAAATAGTAGCCCGGGAGTTTATTTCACAAAATCATTTTTGGAAACGGGCGTTTAAAAGAAGCAGGCGGTTATTTGCACAAGGCTTTTATTTATTTTTGCACCAGCCTGCGCCAGGCCATTATTTGGTTATAATGGTTACTGTCCAGTATTTTTTTTTCGTATAAAAAACTTTAAATGTAAAAGCTTTTGTAAACATACAAACAAAAAAACAACACTATCAAAAAACAAGAGATCAACAAAACCTCAACATGGCAGTAGTGCAACAATTGTCAAATATAATACCAATACTGAAAATAAATAACGTTTTTAATTAAAGCAGCCTACCGGGAAAAATACAATTATGGTACCAAGTACTCAAGTGTAAAACCCACCATCAAAACAGAACATTAATAGCGTCACTTAAATAAAATAAAGGCTACAGTATTCCAAGTTTTAAATAAAGCAGCATACAGGAAAATTTAAATTATGGTACCAAGTACTCTATAAAACCATCAAAACAATAATACTGCAGCAAACGCAAACCCAACTACAACTCAAACCCACTCATCCTCCTCCTCCTCCTCCTCCTCTTCCTCCCCTTCTTCCTCTTTCTCTTCCTCCCCCTCCTCTCCCTCACCCCCCTCATCATCACCTCCTCTTCAATCACAAGTTCATTGAGGGACTGCTATTCCTCATCAATCTCCTCCTCTTCCTGAACCACAGCAGCACCCTGCTGTTTAGCCCTCAACAGCATCTCTTTGCCTGCCTGACATGGCTATCCCTCCTTGAGGCAGTAAATGAGCTGGTCCTCACTTCCATCAGCTGCCACCGTCAGCTATTGCTACTGTTTGCAACACACGTACACACACACATACACACAGCCAGCCAGCCTACCTTGAATGAGTAGATCAGAGTGTCCCGATCCAGAGCATCCCAGGCTCCCAGTCGACCAGGAGGCGGCGTGAAGCGGCTCTTAGGTTCCCTGACTTGGTGTAAGTCTTTTCTTTATCACCAGCCATCCAGTTATCATAGTAGTCACGGAGCTGCGCTTTGAAAGGGCCATTCCACACAACATTGGGGGCCTGCAGGTACTTTGTGCAACCTCAAGATAAAACAGCCATTGTAAGGTTGTAGCCCATTTTGAGCCCTGCCTTCATGGCCTCGCTATATGGCATCGGTACGAGTCCCATGCAAGTAGCCTCGGTCCGAACTGAAATTTCCCCACTGCCCTCTGGAGCCAATCCTTTGTCAGGTCATCAATAAACCAGCCATTCTTGGAGGAAGCTATGATCACCCCGGGGATGCTCTGCATAGCCTTTACATCACGGACAGCGCCTTTAAACACAATATAAGGCTTCAGCTTTGTCCCGTCTGCTTTGGCTGCAAGAGCCACCACGCGTCACGGACCGTGACGCGTGCCTTCTTGTGGCCGGTGGTTTCATCCATGGCGAAGATGTTCTTGGGCTGGATTTTCTTGGCCTCTATCTGTTTAGTAGAGAAAACGAGGAAGTTGACAATCTTCTCGACGGGAGCGTCCTTCTGTGCAACAGTTGTTCTCCTCCTGAGGGTAAAGTTGTTCCGATGCAGGAATCGATTAAGCCAGCCACTCGTTGCACCAAACACCACCCCTGTGTCTCTCGTGTCACTCACGGTGGCATACAACTCCTTGGCCTTAATGCGGATCATTTTGCGGGACACACAGTGGTTCAGTCAACGAACGTGATGTATCCACTGACACAAGTTAGCATCAAGCTCGTCGCTCACTTTCTTCCTACCTCGGCCAGATAAGCGTGCCCGTTTTCCATTGATTGCCGACTGAGATAGTAGTTCTCCATTTTTTTGTTTCCATTCGCGTACATATTTTGGGTCAACGTTTAACTGCCTGGCCTCTGCCAAACCAGAATTCTGCTCCACATACTTCACAACTGCTAGCTTGAACTTTAAGTCAAACTGTCTGTTCTTCTTCCCCCTTAAAGTATTCCCGTCCATCAGTTGTGGGCTGTTATTAGGAAGAGGCGTTTAATTCACAAAATGGGTTCAAACCCCGGGCGGCTATTAGGACATGGGCGGTTATTTGCCCAAGGGCGTTTACTTGGTAATATATAGTATATATCCATCCATCCATCCATCCATTTTCTACCGCTTATTCCCTTTTTTGGGGTCGCGGGGGACGCTGGCGCCTATCTCAGCTACAATCGGGCGGAAGGCAGGGTACACCCTGGACAAGACGCCACCTCATAACAGTATAGTATATATATATATATATATATATATATATATATATATATATATATGTGTGTATATATATATAAATATATATATATATATATATATATATATATACACACACAAATACACCACATGATGTTTGTGGTGTATTTGTTTTTGGTGTACATACTGTTTATAAAGGGGAAATGCATTTTTTGGAGAATTTTGTTGGGACCAGAACACAAAGGTTTTTCTCTTTTCGCTAAATAGTGAAAAACTGCGAGCAAGAGGTGGCTAACAATGCAGATAATGGGGAGTCATCTTATTTGCAAATAAAACTTTTTTTAAAACATCGGGAAAAAAACTCTCGTAATGTTTTATGAACATGCTGAAGGTACAGGTGAAACTCAACAAAATTTTAATATCCTGCAAAACAATATTAATTTTAGAAATTCGCTTCAAATGTTAAAGTAATATGTGATACAAACTCATTACATGCAATTTTAGATATGTCAAACCTTTATTTGTTATAATTTTAATGATCACAGCTTACAGTTTTTGAAAAAACAAAACTTCACTATCACGGTGGAAGAGGGGTTAGTGCGTCTGCCTCACAATACGAAGGTCCTGCAGTCCTGGGTTCAAATCCAGGCTCGGGATCTTTCTGTGTGGAGTTTGCATGTTCTCCCCGTGAATGCGTGGGTTCCCTCCGGGTACTCCGGCTTCCTCCCACTTCCAAAGACATGCACCTGGGGATAGGTTGATTGGCAACACTAAATTGGCCCTAGTGTGTGAATGTGAGTGTGAATGTTGTCTGTCCATCTGTGTTGGCCCTGTGATGAGATGGCGACTTGTCCAGGGTGTACCCCGCCTTCCGCCCGATTGTAGCTGAGATAGGCGCCAGCGCCCCCCGCGACCCCGAAAGGGAATAAGCGGTAGAAAATGGATGGATGGATGGCAAAACTTCACTATCATGCAACCCTACTTCTTAGTGATGTTTTTGGGTCAAAGTTGAATGTCAAAGTTAACCAACTTCTTAATTTATGGCCACAACCTTGTATTATACAAGTGCGAGGCATGATTTCCAATCCAGCTTTAACTTTTACAAAGTCAAGAGTCGATTCAGCAGAAGCTAAGTAGCTATTGACCAGAGGAGCAGTGTTAGTGTCTCTGGGAGTAAGGCGCCGTGTCACTGAAAATAGTTCCTCTGTGTTAGCTCCTGTAACAATATCGCTATAGTTTGATTATTATGCAGGTCATGGCATGTAAATGCAGCGTTATTGGCAGTGTTTGGATGTTTTTTTTAAGATGAATAGAAATATAGGAATAATATAACCTTAGAGGAAAATTTATACTAAAACATTTGTATGCTCGGACAACACTTAAAACCTTTAGTATATCAGTATAGGGAATTAAATTATGGAACGGATTAACCAAATAAATCAAACAAAGCACCAATACGATTCAGTTTAAGAGACTGTTCAAACTACAAGTGTTCACAAAGTACACAGTACAAAAATTATGATGAACATCTTGAACCCTTTTTTTTTTCCTTTTTTAATTTTGTTATTGAGATGAACATTATTTATGTATTTAATATGTATATTTTTTATTTATTATTTATTTGTTCACTGTTCTGTTACAGAGAACGAGGAAATTGGATACAATTGTTATGGTATGAAAAGGCATAGGATTAAATAAGCTCTGCTTCTTCCTACTCCTTTTTGGACGTGCTGTAATGAAACAACTGGAATTGTGTGATGCATTACATTGTATCCTATGCATGTTCAAAATAAACTGAAACTGAACTGAACTGAACTAGATGACCCGCCTATACATGCATTCCTAGCCGCCTCGTACTTGCAGTTTTTCACAATTTAGAATGAGCTTTAAGTAGCAAAATTGTAAGAAATTGTGGTAAAGAATCTTTGATGTCTGTCCCCCCAAAAATGCATGTCCCCTTTAAACATCAATGTTTGACCCCATAAGTTGAATTGACTTCAAATGTCTCACACATTTTAATTATAAACAAAACAACCACTTTAACTTTAGGGTGTTTTGGCCGAATCACTACAACATTTGGGGCAAACCTTCTGGGGTCTGACAAGCACATGTGTGTAAGATTAGAGCAAGATGGCCCTGCGATGAGGTAGCGACTTGTCCAGTGTGTACACCGCCTTCCGCCCAAATGCAGCTGAGATAGGCTACATACAGCACCCCCCCGTTATTCCGTACGGGACAAGCGGTAAAAAATGGATGGATGGATGGATGGATGGTTGGAAAACATGGCTGCCATCAAGCAAAGCGTCTGTGCAGACGTGACTTTAGCAACTATTTGCCCATTGAGCCATAGCATTTTGGTTACATTGGGTGCACCACAAATGTTTTTTACAGTCCTTTTTGGTCTGGCATAAGCTCCAAATATGACATAATCGACTTTTCTTACGTTTAGTAACATGTTTCATCTTGTCCTCAGCTACAGGCAATCATACCGCACGTGCTCACTTACTCAAGAGAAAATACCTTTGCCTTCTCATACGTTTATTTATATTATTCCCTCTAGTCGAGGGATTTAACAAGCCTGATGTTACACTGTGAAGTGGTGCATTATGCACAATGAATCCTGCCACCGATACCTTTTTAAAATTCATATTCACTGAAAACACATTCAAAGACCTGTTTGAAGTATCCCATAGATGCCAGTCTATTGAGCCTAGAAATATGATAAAAGGAGATTAGTTGAAGAAATGTGTGAGAAATGGTCCACAGAGACAGTGTCAGTGTTAGGAACTGACTGATTTGTAAGCACAGCAACAACATTGTTTCTACTTAATTCTTCTTACAAATTAGTTAAGTAAAAGATGAGATGTCAAACTGGTACAGTTGGTTATCGTTTGGCTGAAAGAAAAAAAAAAGGATAAAAAAGGATCCTAAATATCACTTTTTCACCTCTCTAATAAAATTACATTTTCAGACAAGTGGAACTGCACTCCCCTGATGCCAGACACACTGTGGTGCTGCGCTGTCCAGACCAACCATCTGCCCTCACTTGGTTCTCAGCCATGCATGCTGTCACATCCACACTGGCCCAGGTCGCTTTTAAAGTTTTATAGCCTTTTGCTGAATAATATGTGTGTCTAATTTGGTGTAAGTATGTATATAAACCGTCATGTCACCTGATCACAGCGGGCACTGGCTGAGGTCATCCATCACAAAACCAGGTCAGGGGTTGCTGGCAGCAAAGAGATAAGACATCTGGGATGGCTAGCTGGGAAGGTAAGCAGTGTGTGTGTGCGTGTGTGCGTGTTTGTGTGAGTGTGTTTGTGTGTGTATGTTTTTGTGTGAATGTGATTGTGTGTGCGTGTGTGTGTGTGTGTGTGTGTGTGTGTGTGTGTGTGTGTGTGTGTGTGTGTGTGTGTGTGTGTGTGTGTGTGTGTGTGTGTGTGTGTGTGTGTGTGTGTGTCCATGTCACATGACGTGTTTGTGTGTCAGTTGTAAAGTTTGCAAAACCGGGGGTTTCATTTATGTTTTAAATTGTTTTCATTTTGAAAGGGATTACTCTATTATAAGGCGCTTATTTTAGGCCATTATGGAGCAATTAAAGTATACAGTAGTAGCTCAGTAATCCATTCCGAATTATACAAAAGCCAAAGCAATTCTTCCTTAAGAAATAATGTAAACCCAATTAATCTATTCCAAACGCTAAACATGTTTTATAGAGAATAATTGTAGTCTTTCATGATGAAAACAATGAAAAATTACATACAAATGGCAAATTAAATGAACTAATAAATATTTAACTTTTTTTTAAGCTTTTTTGGACTTGTTGGCAAAGATGGCGATGAGTGCAGACTCCACCTATACATGTTGTTATACATTCTTTCTTAACCCTTATGCAATCTTAAAGTACCAATAGACTGAACAACAAGTTGCCTCTATATTAAAGCTATTATCATGTGTATCTGATGTATTACAACAGAAGACTTCCAAAAATTGCGAATAAATAGATATGATCAAAATGGTATCAATCTCCCAGAGATTCCCGTGCCATTTTGAAAAAATAATGAGGAAGCAAGTCACGTGGTCGCGTGACATCACTCTAGGAACCAGAGCCCTTCCCAATCACCAACAAGTTGTGCCGACTTTGGGAAAAAAATGATGATCCAGAACCTTATATTTTGAGACCGAACACAAAGAAGATGAGCAATAAGTTTTAGAAGCTGAGTGCTAAACGGATGCAGTCTTATTTTGACACTACAGGATCAGCAGCGTTGCTAGGTGATGAAAATACAAACTAACCATCTGGTTTAATTAATGCAGTGAAACACAATTAAGCATATAAAGTCCACTTGTTTTTCCACTCTACTGGTACTTTAAGATGTAATTATACACCCCAAAAGGGAATAAGCGGTAGAAAATGGATGGATGGATGGACATGTACTCTTTGGACCCAAAAGGGACCCCCTCATAAGTGTCATAAGTCGGTAATAAACTAATATTTTTACTTTCAATGCTAGAAATATTTTTCACTACTTCTGCTCTATCTATTCGCATAAAGTTGATACAGTTGATGTTTTATGGTCTTTTTGTTAAAAATGACAAAATATGCAATATTACTAAACTTAAGCTGCAGATTGTAATATTTGAGGTTGGACCTTTACGGCCTTGAATAGGTCAATAATTCAGGATAATATTGATTTTAATAAAATAGACAAGTACACAAAAAAATTATTTTTGAAGTGGTCACTGAGCGAGAATGAGTGAGAAAACAGGACTTGGTTGAGTTACAATATTTTCTTGTTTTTCAATCGCCAATAATAATATTTATTTGGTTTTCATGGGAAAAGCTTGGCAATATACCAGGATTACAATCTAGAAAAAAAGCAGTTATAATTAGAGTAAATGGGGTCGAAAAAGTTCTTAAGAGAAAGTGTATATACTTTAATTTTATGTCCTTTTTTAACGACGTTGCAATCAAAAACACAATGCAATTGAATTAAAATAATTCCCTGGCGAAATTTTATATTGCAAAATCTTATCACTTAAGGAACACGTGTTTGTCACCTTCTTTATTAAAAGGCTGTTACTCCCAACTTTGTTTGGCCACATATTTAGCAGTTGTACTTGGTAAACGATTGAGTCACCTTAGCTCAGGGTTGTTTGTTTGGGCCGAAGACTAGTTTGTTAGTTGCAATGTTTTGGCGTGGTATACGCAAACCAAGGCAAAATGTTGGCAAACATATATCTCGAAAACCGAATCATACATAAAGCGAGTCGTAGGAAAACCAAGCTACCACTGTACTTTTTTAAATGCTTTCTGCATGAAATGACTGAGTGTCATTTACAAACATGGATAATTTGTTTTGCTCATTTTCACACTTTTCACCCTCTTTATGGTGAGGCAGAAGGCCTAGTGGTTAAGAGTGTCTGCACTGAGATCGGTAGGTTATGAGTTCAAACCCCGACCGAGTCATACCAAATACTATAAAAAGGACACCTTCAGCATTAAGGGTTGGAATTGGAGGTTAAATCACCAAAAATGATTCCCTGTTGTGGCCACCGCTGCTGCACACTGCAAGGGGATGGGTCAAATGTAGAGGAAAAAATTCACCACACCTAGTATGTGTGTGGCAATCATTGGTACTTTAACTAAACTTACTCAAAAAAATTTTATTGGCCAAATAAAGTTTCCAATATTTTATTGTCAATTGCAAAACATTGTTGCCGCTATAGCAAAAGATTCTCGTTAAGTTCAAAAGGTGACCCTTGATCCAATAAAACCCTGACATTCAAACTTCAAAGAGTAGCTTAGGATTCCATAGCTGGGCTGCAGATAAAAATCCTGAAAGAGGAGTTATGAAGAATTGTAATGTTGAATGCCAAGCATTGTTGTTTGGCATATATGCACGTGAGCACTGGTTTACGGGATTAACTGTGTGTGTTCTGAACAAAAAGGTTTTAAGTGATGTTCACGGAAGAAAATGTCTTAACTGCGTACGTATGCAACAGCACCACAAATGAATTAGCATTTTTAGCAGACAACCATCATCCTCTGACATTCACTATAAGAAAGGTGTCTGCATAGAAGCACACTGACAACCTACTCAGTGGCCAAGTGGTTAGTGTCCGCCCTGAGATCGGTAGGTTGTGAGTTCAACCCCCGGCCGAGTCATACCAAAGACTTAAAAAATGGGACCCATTGCCTCTCTGCTTGGCACACAGCATCAAGGGTTGGAATTGGGGGTTAAATCACCATAAATGATTCCCGGGCTCGGCACCGCTGCTGCCCACTGCTCCCCTGACTTCCCAGGGGGTGATCAACGGGATGGGTCAAATGCAGAGGACAAATTTCACCACACCTAGTGTGTGTGTGACAATCATTGGTACATTAACTTTAACTTTCTTAGTGCAATAGACATTTGTTTTACAATTAATGATGTCTGTTGTGCTCAGGAAAGAATAATACAATGTACTTTGACAAAAAAGCAAACTTAACTAAAACAAAAAAGACATATCTTGATGGAGGAAAGGAGTGCACTACTAACATTTGTCTGGAATTATGTTTTTAAGATTATTGATCAACCATTGGAAATATTTTTTTATCGTATTACATTCTCTATAATGGACACACTCAACGTGTCATGAATTAACTTTTGTGTCCTGTATTTGTGTGGAGAAATAAGATACAGTATTTTCAATGCAGATATCAACAACTTTGTCATATTGCAAAGGTCAAAAGTCAGAATGCCGAACTGTTCTGCTAAAGTCCTGATAGCATGTCCTAAATCTCTAGCTGTATAAGTCTGATGTGACATTATCTTGGCAAAGGAGGTTATATTGTCATTGGAACAGCAAATTAACAATACAATTGTCCACAGTGGTACTGCAAATGTTTATCAATTTGATAGCAAGTAAAAATGACCACTGTTGTCAAAACTGATATTGATATTATTTACTTGCACTTTTTGTAAGATCATTGAATGATTTTGTAGTATTTTATGTTTACAAGAATACAACATATTAGGAAAGCAAAAACAATATTTGTATCAACAAACCAAAACCATTTCTGAACAACTGAACAATATATAAATGCATAATAAATAAAAACAATTGTAATCAATAAACAAATATTATCGATAACAAACAATGTACAACAATGTAACAATCTCAACAAACATAATTACAGTAATCCATCAATCAATTAATCAATCAATGTTTATTTATATAGCCATAAATTACAAGTGCCTCAAAGGGCTGCACAAGCCACAACGGCATCCTCGGTTCAGAGCCCACAGTAAAAAATACGTCAACAAAAGCAAAAAGTATTCAAGGTTTTGGATCTCATTCAAATCCTTTTGCTTTTTCCTGTGTTCAACGCTTATTCTCTTAAGGGCCCTATGTTCTTATTTGTGCTCAACGGTTTTTTACGTCCTTGAAGTTATGCAGACTTCTGAAGTCTGGAATGAAGGCGGGCTTATTACTAATGAGGCGGACTTTGCCGTGACAGCTTTTTTTCGGGCTGTGTAAAAAAAAAAAAATATGCGTGCAAAGGGGGTGCATGACGGCTGAAAGTATGATATTAACTGTCAAAAAAATCTATTGAATCAATTGACAGACGCTACATTTTACAAGTATTTTCTACTAAATAGTCACATATTTCAATAATGGCTTCACTAGCCGAACTCATTGTATGTACTGAACGTTCGTCCAAGCACGGCCGATACTGCAACCTATTGCTTTGGTCACAATCTTCTCCTACACTCAAGTAAATGAAACAACAATGTGCATTTTGTTTTTTTGATATTTAATTTCAATCAATCAATCAATGTTTATCTATATGGGCCTAAATCACAAGTGTCTCAAAGGGCTGCACAAGCCACAACGACATCCTTGGTTCAGATCCCACATCAGGGCAAGGAAAAACTCAACCCAGCGGGATGACAACAACGAGAAACCTTGGAGAAGACTGTAGGGAGAGAGGGGCAGAGCAGAAAATTACAATGGCATTACAGTCCTTTTATCCTCATCTTAATGGATGTTTGCCATAATAATATATTTGATAGCTCAATGAGAGTCCCTTTGATCATTTTGTGTATTGATTGGTATGGTAGTACATGTATGATTTATGTGTAACGTGTTTTATGCGTAACGTGGGTTGACTGATAGAATTGCTCTCTGCACTGAAAGATGGTGATGTGCGTACATGGAAGACAATGCAGTGCGTCAGGTTAGATGGAACATGGAGTTATGCTGAACAAAACATGGCGGTAATTTTACTGTTGGCCTTGACTTGCCATAAAAATAGGCCTATGCAATATATAATATTTTATAAATTATTGCATGTAATTTTTTCAATAGTGGTCCATACGGTCAAAATAGACATTTTAGCAGGGTAATGCAAACTATCTGTCGCGATTCCCAAAGAAAATGTTGCTCCGTAACTTTCCAAATACATTTGGCTAATCGACAGTAAAAGACAGCGCCACATTTTGAAGTCTTGCGCTTCCAGGTTCTTCGGACCACCAATCAGCTGTGTTCATGGTCCTGAACAATGTTTTTTTTTTAAACAAGTGTCTCTTTTTGTGCTTTTCGGCCATCGGTTCTTGTGTCAGTTCTTGCTCTCGCTCTCGCTCCAAAATGCTCAGGTGGGCCATCTACGCACTTGTCGCTGATCTCGAAGCCGGTCCTGGCACACGCCGCTTTGCTGCAGGTCCGCAGGCCACTACCCCCCAACCCCCCCATAGTGGCATAATTACTTAGTAAACTATCTTGCAAGAAGCATAAACAAGAAAAAGCTACAGCCTAGGACTCGCCGATTGCCCTTTGAAGTTCCTTGGAGTAGGATTTAGATGCAGCTGCGTATCTGGCAACCTCAGTCATGGAGAGCTGGAGGGGACTACAGAATTTTGACCGTGTTTGCGGTACTATTTCTGGCCACATTATTATACATGGCACTTTTAACAGGCTAAAAGGGTGATTCGAAGTGCACAACAAAGGGTCCCTGCCTTTTGTCAAGAGGATGCAGGAGGCGGCCAAATTCAAACCATTCATTGTACATGTCCAATAATAGGGGGCTAACTTATGCCCAGCTCTCGAGATACTTAAAGAGAGCTGAGGCAGAAGGCAAAACTCTCGGTCTACCAAGCTATCTACATTCCTACTCTCAACTATGGTCACAAAGTGTGGGTCATGACCGAAAGAATAAGATCGCGGACACAAGCGGTCGAAATTAGTTTCCTCAGAAGGGTGGCTGGCATCCCCCTTAGAAATAGAGTGAGAAGTTCAGTCATCCCAGAGAGACTCGGAGTAGAGCCACTGCTCCTTCGCTTGGAAAGGAGCCAGCTTAGGTGGTTCGGGCACGTCGTGCGGATGCCTCTCGAGCGTCTACCTAGGGAGGTCTTCGTTGCACGTCCCACTGGGAGGAGACCCAGCGGCAGGCCAAGGACCTAATGGGGGGATTTACAGCTCCTCTCTGGCCTGGGAATGCTTCGGGATTTTCCAGGAGAAAGCTGCTAAATTGCTCTGGAGAGGGAAGTCTGGGGGTGTCTTCTGGAGCTGTTGTCCCAGCGACCCGATTCCGGATATGTGGTTGAAGATGGATGGATGGATGGATGGATGGATGGATGGATAACTTATGCCCATTTTTTTTTAAATTTGGGAGGATAGTCTTCTTGTGCTGGTGATTTTCCATTTTGTTGGGGTAACGCTGAAACATTTAATGCCACAGCAGTTTTTGGTCTCTCTTACTCTAACGCAGCGGACTGATCAACCAAGGGAATGTCCAGATTGGCAAAACAATTATCTAGGTCAGGTGTTGAACAATAAGCAGATGAGTAGAACAGAAATAGAAATTCTTAAATACATTAATGATGTCTAGATTGTCTGTAACTAACTATACCTGAATCCGGTTGTATATGCATAATATAATGGGATGCTGATATATATATAGTTAAGGAGCTAATATTTTACCAGCTTTATCGCCATGTTCATAGAACTGAGATCTTGAATGGAGCATTTGTTCAGTCATACGGTCTGTCGCAAGGACATCAAGTTCTGCCTGTAGACAGAGCCTTTCCTTTTAAGTGTCTAGGTTTCGAGAGGAAGCATACAAGTTATCTAACAGAGATATGCGTTGTGTCAAACTCGTCAATTTATTCTACCTGAGTTTTTTTTCATAACTTGTATAGAATATACAAATTATATGTCATCTTCTTAGTGGGGAATATAAACATTTACAATGGCTACTGAGGTGTTGGAAATCTGGCCATGAAGAAAACATACCTCCCATTGGGATCAAGAATACCCCTCCAGTGTACAAATGGAACAGATTTGCGTATCAAAATAGAAACTCCCCTTAATTTGCCCGAAATGAAGAGTGGCAAATCTGTTTTATCCATCCTCTACTCAGCCTAAAGTGATCAGAAGTTTTAAGATGAGTCTCTTGCAAGAAAATTACCTGGGCGCCGAGATGATGGAGATGATGTAATGTCTTACTTTGTTTTATAGGAATATTAAGCCCTTTGCTATTAAAACTGGTAAACCTAACACCACACCCGCCATATGCTGTTAGATTAGGCTAAGTCATAGTAAAAAGATGCAAACATTAAATATACTGTATATACAAGTCTGTGATAAAACTAAAAAAAATTAACAATTCTAAACAATCTCAGCTGCATTCGGACAGAAGGCGGGGTACACCCTGGACAAGTCGCCACCTCATCGCAGGACCAACACAGATAGACACACAACATTTACACATTAGGGCCAGGAGTGAAGTGGAAAAAATGTAAATCCTCTTGCCCATATACAATAGCGTAGAAGAATCGTAGAATCGTCGTAGAATCTGGTTCTGGACTTGAAATAAATTCACACATTTACACGCATTTAAGCTCTAAGCTTCAGAAATGTATAAGAGAAAAAGTACTTATGTCGATGGGAGATGGCCAGTTTTGACTGCGAACGCCCACATTTAAAGAGGAACCCCTGTTTTCTTGCATTCACAATCATTATAAGAGACAACAACACGTCTTTTTTTCAGGATTCCGAAGATGATTTAAAAAAAAAACGCTTGCAAGATGCAGCTGATGGGAATCACCATTGTAGCCTTCAAAGCCCTTCATCAATGTTTGATATACTCACTGCAAGAAAATATGTATATATATAATTTAGTATCATACATGTTCATCATCATAGTTAATATGAACAATATTTAACGTACAAACCGCGTTTTCATATGACTTGGGAAATTGTGTTAGATGTAAATATAAACGAAATACAATGATTTGCAAATCCTTTTCAACCCATATGCAGTTGAATGCACTACAAAGACAAGATATTTGATGTTCAAACTCATAAACTTAATTTTTTTTGCAAATAATAATTAACTTAGAATTTCATGGCTGCAACACGTGCCAAAGTAGTTGGGAAAGGGCAAGTTCACCACTATGTTACGTCACCTTTTCTTTTAACAACACTCAATAAACGTTTAGGGAATCGAGGAAACTAATGATTGAAGCTTTGAAAGTGGAATTCTTTCCCATTCTTGTTTTATGTAGAGTTTTGGTCGTTCAACAGTCTGGGGTCTCCGCTGTTGTATTTTACGTTTCATAATGCACCACACATTTCCGATGGGAGACAGGTCTGGACTGCAGGCAGGCCAGGAAAGTACCCACACTCTTTTACTACGAAACCACGCTGTTGTAACACGTGGCTTGGCATTGTCTTGCTGAAATACGCAGGGGCGTCCATGATAACGTTGCTTGGATGACAACATATGTTGCTCCAAAACCTGTATGGACCATTCTGCATTAATGGTGCCTCCACAGATGTGTAAGTTACCCATGGGCATTGGACACCAATACACCCCCATACCATCACAGATGCTGGCTTTTGAACTTCACGTATATAATAATCCGGATGGTTATTTTCCTCTTTGTTCCGGAGGACACCACGTCCACAGTTTCCAAATATAATTTGAAATGTGGACTCGTCAGACCACAAAACACCTTTCCACTTTGCATCAGTCCATCTTAGATGAACTCGGGCCCAGCAAAGCCAGCAGCGTTCCTTGGTGTTGTTGATAAATGGCTTTTGCTTTGCATAGCAGAGTTTTAACTTGCACTTACAGATGTAGCAACCAACTGTAGTTACTGACAGTGGTTTTATGAAGTGTTCCTGAGCCCATGTGGTGATATCCTTTACGCACTGATGTCTGTTTTTGATGCAGTACCGCCTGAGGGATCAACGGTCTGTAATATCATCGCATGATTGCAATGATTTCTCCAGATTCTCTGAACCTTTTGATGATTTTACGGACCGTAGATGGTAAAATCCCTAAATTCCTTGCAATAGCTCGTTGAGAAATGTTGTTCTAAAACTGTTCGACAATTTGCTTACAAATTGGTGACCCTCGCCCCATCCTTGTTTGTGAATTACTTGGCATTTCATGGAAGCTGCTTTTATACCCAATTGGGGCACCCACCTGTTCCCAATTAGCCTGCACACCTATGGGATGTTCTAAATAAGTGTTAGATGAGAATTTCTCAACTTTATCAGTATTTATTGCCACCTTTCCCAACTTCTTTGTCACGTGTTGCTGGCATCAAATTCTAAAGTTAATGATTATTTGCTAAAAAAAAAAAAATCATCAAATATGTTGTCTATGTACCATATTTAACTGAATATGGGTTGAAAAGGATTTGCAAATCATTGTATTCCGTTTATGTTTACATCTAACACAGTTTCCCAACTCATATGGAAACAGGGTTTGTATTTTGGTCATTTTATGAATTAGCTGAACTTATTTCCTCAGTGCATGTTTGTCCATTCCCATAGCAACGTACTTCCAACTTCCGGAAACAAACACGTCTGTGTATTCTAATCATGGCAAACTTGGTAATAGACAACAAAATGGCTATTTTTGGACAAATGAGGGTTTACAAACATATGTTTTTTAACTTAAATATACAGATGATGAACTGCTGGTTATAGAAGCAAGAATGAGAAGGTAAAATGTTTCAGCAGACAGAAGCTGCAAATGTGGAACTTGGAGCCAAGCTATGCGAACATAAATGGAGTGCTTACACAAAATGAACTCGAAAAAAACCTTTCCTGGCCAGCTGGACCAAACAGACAATTGTCCATCGAGTGAGGCACTTTAATATTGATCATGATACATGCCACACATTATGCTTGTTATTACAACTACATGTATTGTTGAGACAAACAAAACATGAAATGTGGGCTAATGCTTTACAGATACTGTAATATGATTGATTGTTCATGTTTTTCACTCAGTACAGATTTGTGGGATTGTGAGCTATAGGCAAAATTTCAAAAAATGGCAGTTCCCCTTTAAGGGTTGCTCCACCCAGAGTGCTGACCTTGGATGAAGGTGCACGGTGACAGACTTCTGTCAAGGTGATTCTGGCCCCTCAGCTTTTTTCACTTAATCATATGAAAGAATATGGTCTTCTGTGTCCTGACCTGTCAATCTAGTCATGTCTTGTTTTCTGTTTGTCATAGTTCTCCGCTGTTTAAGTTCTTATTTCATTTGGTTTCTGTTTACTTACAGCACCTGCTGATCAGGGGGCTCACCTGCTCTTGATCACTAATCAGAGAGCTTTATATTCGAGTGTCACCTTGCCAACCTTGCGGGTCCATTGTTAGCCGTTTGCGTTTGTTATGTCGATGTTCACACAACAATTTAGGTTTTAGGCCTTGCTATTTTCCATGCTAATTCAGCCTCAAGCTTCACATGCTCTTTCCCAGCGGCACAATCTCCTTTTAGTGTTTTCCCTTGCTTAAAGGATTGAGAAGACTTGTCCTACCTGCGAGCTGTCTTCTACCTGTCCTTCCGCATCCTGGGAACACAACGATCGTTACAAAGCGAACCACAAACTTACCACTTTGTTTGTAAACAATTTTATTATGCACAAATAAACACTGTCAACAATACAACAGTATAAACAACTAAATACCATACCATATACCCGATACCAATACAACTCTTGATATCAATACTTTCAATATTTATATCGATCTGTCCACTTCTACTCCAACAAGGGTTTCAAAGTGTATGTCTCCCCTGGGACAGCAGCTTGAGAAAAAAAAATGTTAAACTTGCAAAGCTAGCTTGAGTTACTTTTGAAGGCAACATTTATATTTTTTCAGTACAGTGAAAAAGAGAAAAATCTCCACAAAATATGCTCCAAAAATTTGTTTTTCAGAGCGTAACGGGAGACCCCGAGTTACTGTATTATAATTCATGAAGGGAGCCTACCTTACTGCATCTAACTAAATATAAATATATGTAGAGGAATGGGGCATTATTTACATATTTGGATTTCGTACCACTTTCTAAATGTGTGTGCAAATAATACAGGAATTGTGTTTTGTGCAGATGTTGGCTATTTTATTTATTATAATGTGATGATACAAATACATTTTGTCAAACACAATGGAGGAGGGAAATGTTCTCTACTGAAAAGGCAAGTCATGTGTTTGTGCAGCAAAGTGAGAGTGAGAAGCAGTGCTGGAAGCCTGTGCTGGTGGTGATGACGGAGAAAGACCTGCTGCTCTATGACAGCCTGCCACCAAGCACTGAGGCCTGGCAGAGCCCAGCACACACGTATCCACTTCTCGCCACGCGGTGGGTCCAGCTTTACTACCACAAATTCACGCAATGCAAAATTAAAGTTCTGATTGAAACAATATTTGTGTTTGTCCAGTCTGGTGCACTCCGGGCCCGACAGAGGTTCTCCTTTCTCGGGCACCGAGCTCTTCTTTGCCACTCGGACCGGCACACGTCTCGGCATAGAGACTCATCTTTTCCGAGCCGAAACCAGCAAGGATTTATCGCTGTGGAGTCGACGAATAGTCAACGGATGTCACTCTTCAGCTGAGATGATCAAAGAAGTCAGTACCAGTGAGTACCCACGCCGACATGTATTAAATTACTACAATTAGGGATGGTCCCATCGGGGGTTTATGCTGCCGACGCCGATAATAATTATCCCTGAGTGAGATCAGCCGATACCAATACCCATCACATGAATTGACTGTAAATTTTCCCAGTTATTTATGGTGAGTGCTATTAACTGTGGAACATTATCAACACAATACGTAAACTGTTTCCTTATTTTCTTTTATTACATACAACTCTTTGAGCAAAGCAAAGTCAATAGTACACAATAACTAAACAAAATCAATAACAATGATCTATTACACATTGAAATGCTTTTTGCCTTCAATGTTCTCCTGTGTCCAAGGAATTCTTCTCAGATTTTGTAAAATAAAATATAAAATAAAAATGATTGTAAGAAAATAAAAAGTATTAAATTAATTAATCATATACTCCCATTGGTGTCTACACCACAAATGTATGGATCAATCCTCTTACATGCCGTTTTCATCTGGCTGCGACAATAGTAATATAGTGTATATATACAATAATAATAGACGCACAGTGTTGTTGTTATATTATCTTTTCTCTAACTCTTATTAATTTACTTGTTGCTTAGCTCGCATGCCTTCTCCTGCTTGTACTCAGTGTATTACATGTTTAGCACCGTCCTAATGCTTCATAATGAAACTTAAGAAGTTGAGAAATGCAGTTATATGCTGTAATGGAAGGGGATTATTGATAATTTAAGGGAGTGTTTCCACACTATGGAGATACACACTAGGGCTGGCTAGTCAACCGGGGGACTAAAAATAAATGCATTATTAGCCAGAGAGGATCGGCTTTTGTGATTGTCAATTAAAGGCATTATTGGCAATGGCGATTACATGCTTTTTCATAAAAACCGTCCGATACTGACCGACGGCAGATCGATCGGCACATCTCTAAGTGTTAAAAATACTGTATGTGTAAAACCAGAGGAATGAAAGGAGCTGCACAGCTCACTGTGTTAGAGAGTGTGACACTTCTTTAGACGTGTTCAGGCATGCTGCAGCAGGGCAGACACTGAGAGAGCGGAGGTACGCTACGAGCCTCAAATAAAGCCTAAAACCTCGCTGATGAAGCAGAATAGCAGCAGAGAGCCATATGGAGGATGTTTACAAGCGCATGTTATTTATAGAAGGGATAATGGCATTTTAGTGTTAGTAATTGTCAAGGGAATTCCAACACAACCCCATTCATCATTCTTTTTCCCTTTCCATGCACAAAATGTCCTGGGACTGCATGTCTCCCATAGGTGCCCTCGACCCCCTAACTCATCTCACAGTGCCAAGTTTTGTGTGTATTTGAAACTGCTTGTTTCCCATAGACAACTCTCTGCCTTTGACATGATGTTTGCGCTCGCTAATCCAACACGTCACATTGCTGTTACACATGTTCAATCATTGATTTCCATTGAATTGAAACACCAAAATGATGCAGCATGGCAATCAGATTGTTTTGTCATTTGCAGGGAAACTTTCAACTGGTATCAAGTGCCGTGACAAAATGTTGTCTAGACAGAAGGTCATTGTTTAGTTTTAAGGCAGCAATAAAATCGAGAGGTGATTTCTTAATTTGTATTTGGGGGGGGGGGAATGTTTGGGCTACTCAAGGACAGTGGGAACAAGAATAAACATTCACATCCTGATGTGGAAAAAACTGTACAACTAACAGCTGCTTCATTTTTGTATTGATATTATCAATGATAATTCAACACAACTAAAGTAAAACGTGTAAAAATAAGATTTGTACGCACTCAAATACTGTAGTTTCCTTGTACAATTAAAATCCCTAAAAGGTTGTCCAATTTTTTGTTCAGGCTAAATGTTCTTAACCCTCTAGGGACATTTGATTTCATTATCTTCAAAGCCGAACAGGTCATAAAAGTCCTTAAGTTTTTGAAGGGCATAAAAACATTTCCAATTTCTCAATAAACATGAAATGTTTTTTAAAATGTTGACAATTTTGAAGGCCTTGTCATCCGATAATGTCACAGATTTAAATAAGTAAAATAACATGTTATTCAAATTTATACCCATTTAAAATTTGCGACATAATTTAAACAAAAAGCTTTAAAATTGTTTAAAAAAAACAAAAAAATTGTTCTGTCAATTTTTTTTTTTTAAATCAGATTAAACAGCTGGAATAGGCTCCAGCCACCCTCATGACCCAGAGAGGGACAAGCAGTAGAAATGGGATGGAATATGTGTGAACATGTGTTGGTCCTGGAATGATTAAATAAGCACTGCTTCTTCCTACTCCTTTTTGGACATGTAAAGAAAAATGAAAATATGTGATGGGTCATGTTGAAATTGTTTACATGTTACATGTATACAACGTCAACCAACCAACCAAGCACCAGACTCAATATGTTCCCCCCTCTTGGTTTGATGTCACCTATAGATATGGAGCCTCTTTCCCAGGATATAAAGTGTGGATAAACGATTGTAAAATTATTATTTTGATCACTTTATTTGCATGTTTTGTCACTCCGGTCCATGATTACTTTAGAACATTAAGGGCAAAAAAGTTATATAAAAAATCACCATTTCGGGGCTTCTCTGCTCTTCCAGCCCCCTTACATAGACACAATAGCCTGTTTCCCCATACTTTTTCAGCATTTCCTTAAGTATCTTGAGGAAAACATTAATAGAAGAGGATGCTAAAAAGAACACTGGTGACTTACGGTATTCTCTTTTTCACAGTTTTTTAATCGCTGGATCTGCTCTTCTTTCTCCGTTTTCTCTCCTCGAGGATGCTCCCAGTTTTAAGAATCGCATTTGTCTTGAGCTTTTATATTTTTTTCCATTTAAACTCCAATCAAAAATCTTCTTCTTAAAAGTCAGAATTAATCAACTGTTTCCTGCAAATTACACTCCCTTCTTCTTGGTCCGTCCCATTTTGTCAATTTGACTAGAGAGGTCCATATTTTGTTCATGTTCCCATTATTGAGAAATGTATACAGGCTGTCACCTTATTTTGTTTTTATTGCTACAACATGCAACCATACATCTGGCAGACATGTTTGATAATTTCCTCAAATGATGTTTACTTCCGCCTACCTCGTAATCGGAAGTGGGGCGGTAAAGGGTCGACTCTTAATGTGAGAGCCATGTGTGAATTTCATAAATACGACGGTCAGCCGGATTAAAAAAGTACCGATAGTCGTGTCAGTATTTCAGAACTTTTAAATTTCTAGAAATACCGGTACTTCGTATACATCCTTAGTCACGACCACGTCTATTTTGCTGGGAATTTTACCTGTAGACATCATTTTTAGGTCCAGAAATATGAAATACTGTAAGTGCCGATGTTGTCAGCGTTAGAGGCGCACTTTAAAGGTCTACTGAAATGCGATTTTCTTATTTAAACCGGGATAGAAGGTCCATTCTATGTGTCATACTTGATCATTTCACGATATTGCCATATTTTTGCTGAAAGGATTTAGTAGAGAACATCGACGATAAAGTTCGCAACTTTTGGTGCTGATAAAAAAGCTTTGCCTGTACCGGAAGTAGCAGACGATATGCACGTGACGTCACGGGTTGTGGAGCTCCTCACATCTGAACATTGTTTACAATCATGGCCACCAGCAGCGAGAGCGATTTGGACCGAGAAAGCGATGATTTCCCCATTAATTTGAGCAAGGATGAAAGATTTGTGGATGAGGAAAGTGAGAGTGAAGGACTAGGAAAAAAAAAAAAGGACTAGAGGGCAGTGGGAGCAATTCAGATAGGGAAGATGCTGTGAGAGGCACCGTGGCAGCTGTGGGGGTGGCAGGACCACTCGGCCAGAACCATACCGCTTTGAACCCGATGCTGACGGTGACGGTCAAGAGGACGCTGCTGATATTGATGCTAGAGTAGCACACGACATAGATCGCCTTCAGAATACAGAATGGTAAAAATGATCGCTGCATAATACACTGTACTTTGTGTGTGTTCGCCTGACATCTCTGTTCCATAGTAAAGCTTGACTGTCATCTTTTGGGAATGTAAACAATGATGTTTGTGTTGCTAAAGCCGGCCGCAATACACCGCTTCCCACCTACAGCTTTCTTCTTTGATGTTGATGTCACCATTAATAATTGAACAAATTGCAAAAGATTCTGCAACACAGATGTCCAGAATACTGTGGAATTTTGCGATGTAAACAGATGACTTAATAGCTGGGCACGATGCCGGCACAAAATCTCCTCTACAATCCGTGACGTCACGCACAGGCGTCATCGCACCGAGACGTTTTCAGCAGGATTTTTCGGCGCGAAATTTAAAATTGCACTTTAGTAAACTAACCCGGCCGTATTGGCATGTGTAGCAATGTTAAAATTTCATCATTGATGTATAAACTATCAGACTGCATGGTCGGTAGTAGTGGGTTTCAGTAGGCCTTAAAGATTGATGAGCTTACCTTTAAAACACATACTGATTATATTTGTAAGAAAATGTATGACTGTTTGGGTTCTCTCTATAGATCAATCCATTGTTTTTCATTTTTGGTTAAAAAAATTATAATTGCACAATTGTTACTTACCATACTAGATGATGCAGATGTTGTTTACCAAAAGACTACTGACTATAGCCTCAAACCATTCAAAATTGTATATAATTCTTTGTACAGATTTGTCCTGTGGTGCCCATTCAGAACTCACCATTGTATCATATACCAGGCTGTTAATTGGCTTAGTCATAAATCGAGGCGTCACTTTCACTGGGTGTTGTTTCTTTTTAAATGTATTTACTTATATGTTGATTGAGATAGGCGCCAGCGCCCCCCGCGACCCCAAAAAGGGAATAAGCGGTAGAAAATGGATGGATGGGATGGGTTCCACCATACATAAAACAACTTTTAGTTCAGTTTACAGCTCCCTAATCTCTTAGACCAGTGGTTCTCAAATGGGGGTACGTGTACCCCTGGGGGTACTTGAAGATATGCCAAGAGGAACGTGAGATTTTTTTTTAATATTCAAAAAATAACAGCAATTCAAAAATCTGTTATAAATATATTTATTGAATAATACTTCAACAAAATATGAATGTAAGTTCATAAACTCCATCCATCCATCCATTTCCTACCACTTGTCCCTTTTTGGGGTTGCGAGGGGCGTTGGTGCCTATCTCAGCTACAATCGGGCAAAAGTTCATAAACAGTGAAAAAGAAATACAACAATGCAATATTCAGTGTTGAAAGCTAGATTTTTTTGTGGGCATGTTCTATAAATATTGATGTTAAAGATTTCTTTTTTTGTGAAGAAATGTTTAGAATTAAGTTCATGAATCCAGATGGATCTCTACTACAATCCCCAAAGAGGGCATTTTAAGTTGATGATTATTTCTATGTGTAGAAATCGTTATTCATAATTGAATCTGTTGTTTATTTTTCAACAAGTTTTTAGTTATTTTCATATCTTTTTTTCCAAATAGTTCAAGAAAGACCACTACAAATGAGCAATATTTTGCACTGTTATACAATTTAATAAATCAGAAACTGATGACATAGTGCTTTATTTTACTTCTGTATCTCTTTTTTTCCAACCAAAAATGCTTTGCCCTGATTAGTGGGTACTTGAATTTAAAAAATGTTCACAGGGTGTACATCACTGAAAAAAGGTTGAGAACCACTGTCTTAGAAATATGAACAATCCATGTTTTACAGTACCGAAAATTCATCATGAAATAGGCCATAGCTAATTAAAGTTCAAAGCCCCATCTGATTTGAATAATCTCCCTGCTTCTTTTAGGTCCATTACTTATTTTTTAATCTTTGAATCAAAGGTATGTTCCAACCCGTAAACAAGGTGTTCTTGTTTCCAATTTTCTGGTTTTAAAGTTGTAAAATGCTGCTCCTCACGTTGTGTTGTTGTATTGATTGATATTGTAAACGATTGCAATGGTTATGTGAGCGAGTGTGAACAGGTGTGATGTGGGGTGCTGTGCAAGTGGTAGAGCAGTGTGTTTTTGTGTTTGACTTTGTTTTGTTGTAATTATCGTTTTTTGTGTTTCTGTATTCATGTCAGGAACCCTTTGAAAACGAGATGCTGCATCTCAAGGGGCTATCCTGAATGAAAAAGAAATAAAAATTGTATCAAATAATCTACTAGTGTCACCACTGTGGAAATTGATATGTAGTATACATAGTATACTTATTTCAGTGGAAGTACAGGACATATCTTTGGATGTTCTCATTCATCCAGGTCATTCTCAGGGCATTCAACTGGACTGTTTGGTTTGTCTTAGAAGACTATTAGTTAGTAGTCTTAATAAATCAATCAATCAATGTTTATTTATTTAGCCCTAAATCACAAATGTCTCAAAGGACTGTACAAACCACTACGACTACGACATCCTCGGAAAAACCCACATAAGGGCAAGGAAAACTCACACCCAGTGGGCAAGGAGAACTCACACCCAGTGGGACGCCAGTGATAATAATGAGTATGAGAACCTTGGAGAGGACCTCATACAGTATGTGGGCAACCCCCCCTAGGGGGCCAAAAGCAATGGATGTCGAGTGGGTCTAACATGATACTGTCTAGCCCAGGCACACCCTCCTGCTGTTGGAGTATGAATATATGGGGTTTTGGCACCAGTTGCGTCACTATAGACAGCGATTTTAAACTAGACAAACAAGTCAATGGCGTTTTAAAATCTTGTTTTTATCACCTTTGTCTTTTAGTAAAGGTTAAACTGTTTTTATCTTTTAACCTTTTTGAACAAGTTGTGCATGCTTTTATTTCAAGTCACCTGGACTACTGCAATGCACTTTATGCTGGCATTAGCCAAAAAGCTCTCTCCCGGTTGCAGTTAGTCCAGAACGCGGCAGCACGACTTTTAACAGGGGCCAGGAAACGCCAGCATATAACTCCAATTCTTCAGTGTTTGCACTGGCTCCCTGTTCATTTTAGAATTGATTTTAAAACATTGCTGTTTGTTTTTAAATCTTTACACGGATTGGCACCTCAATATATCTCGGACCTCATCCAAATTTACATTCCTGCGCGCGCTCTGAGGTCCGAGAGCCAGCTCCAGCTCGTGGTGCCCAAGACCAGACTTAAGACCAGGGGAAACAGGGCCTTCTCTGTGGTCGGCCCTAAGCTCTGGAACACTCTGCCGCTCCATGTTCAAACTGCTTCCACAGTGGAGTGTTTTAAGTCTCGTCTTAAGACCCACTTTTATTCTTTGGCTTTTAACACTATGTGAGTTGTGTGGTCCTCTGTCCTCTGTTGTCCTCTGTGTTTTTTATACACTTTGATTTCTATTTTACTGTTTTAATTGATTTTACCCTTTAAAATTGTTTTTAATCATATTTGTTTTTATATTGTTTTTTTATATATTGGTTTTATATTTATTTATTTTTTGTTTTTATTCAGTCAGTGGGCAAGCATAATATTGTTTTTTAATATTGTTTTTAACATGGCTGTGCAGCACTTTGGAAACGTTATTGTTGTTTAAATGTGCTATATAAATAAAGTGGATTGGATTGGATTGCTAGACTAGATCTGACCAATCTAAGTTTATGAGCATGAAGACTCGGATGAGAGGCGAAACATTTTCTAAAACAAACCAAACAGTCCAATTGTGATCGATAGAATGCCCTGAGAAGTGCAGGACTTGAAACACAAGGGGCTGGAAATAAATGGACAAAAACTCACAAGGGGCCATTTATTAAGTGTAATTCATGTTTGAAATATAGTACAATACTACAGTTTGATTTTTTGATAAATAATTAAAAGCACAATGCTTATAGAGTGGATCTAAACTTTATTCAATCCAATGCCAACATCATGTGCCTTTTCATGCCCCGCCTCTTTTCAATGTTTTAATGGAAATGTATTTATTTACCAAAAAGTAATAATAGTAATCAACATATCGAATGCAGCTGAGATAGGCTCCAGCACCCCCCGCAATCCCGAAAGCGGTAGGAAATGGATGGATGGATATTCATTATCAAGCAAACTGCGCTGAGTTGTGACAAAGAAGATCTTATGACAAAGAAGATCTTTACCCTTTAATACTGCTGCACAAACACTGATGCATGTCCAAACCAATATGTTGCCCACACCAGTCCAGTATGTTTATAAAGGATTCCACCAGCAGCCCAAAAATAAGTCATGTTTTTCTTGAAAACAATAAACAATTGAAATACAGAAAGCCTGATGAGAAAATTCAATTGTCAGCCTCATGAATATTGTACTTGCTGCTCAGCGTGAGAACCAACACAATGTGAACAAATATCACTGCAGGGCAAAGTAAACATTCATTTGGAATTCACTTTGTATTGTTCAGGTCCAAACCAATTCTTGTTAAATGTTCCACATCACTGGGTTGGTAACTGAGTCTTTGCAAACTTTAATATTTTTTACAGTGTGTCGTTATCACATTCAACACAAAGTCAATTAGCTGAAACTAATGAGAAAAAATGATGCCAGTTATTGTTCATTATTGAATTTAACCCCGCTAAAATGTATTTTCACAACATTTCCAAATAAACGTTGGCTCCAACTTTCATTTCTAAAGGAATTAATTACTTTACACCCAATTTAGAGATAATGTTGTTCATTCTGCGTAACAATGTGATAAATCACATTGTCATGGTTTAGTTTCCTATCCCTGTGGTAAAATGTGTTTTTCATCGACTGTCAGTGTATCTTTTAGGTGATGTTTGTCACTATAAGGCAGAGAGCAGATTGATTTGTTAGAAAAACAACGAAACAATCTAGTTTAACCAAAAATTACTCAAATCAAGACCGATTTGTTTTTCCTTTTACAAAGTGATTGCATATTTGTTGGCAAGACTTGATAGTAAGTACACACTATTAGGTATTAATAAAGCACTGGTAAATACTGAATTTATAATTGATGATGCGTATATCTGACATTACCACTCATTAGTATGCAGTTTATAAACAGACATGTTTTACTCATTAATAATAAGCTCATAAAAAGCTTAATGTTTGCTTTTTTATACTTTATAAAGGATTTAGCATTTCTACATGAAGTATTACATCATTTACAAACCAGTTATTTAGGTTTGTTGGATCATTTAGAGAGTGTATGTAAATAAAACTTTTAATAATCTAATTTCTATAGGTCTCATTTACACATGCACTTACCCAAACAGTATTCAGACAGTACTAATGGTTGTATTCATAACTGTGTTTATAAACCACATACAAATGAGAACTGTATTCATGTTGTAAATATGCTTTATAAATGATGTATTAGGGCTGGGCGATATGGCCTTTTATTAATATCTCAATATTTTTAGGCCATGTCACGATACACGATATATATATGTCGATATTTTGCTTTAGCCTTAAATTAAGACTTGATGCATATAATCACAGCAGTATGATGATTATGTATGTCTAGATTAAAACATTCTTGTTCATACTGCATTAATATATGCTCATTTTAAACTTTCTCACAACTAAGTCAATTGACCCAAACTGGATTTATTAAACAGTTATTAAGCAGTGGCACAAAACATTCCTGTCATTCCCAAAACAGAAAGTGCAAGATTGTCGGAGACATTTTAAAACAAGCTATTAGTGCACTTTTGTGAATGATGTCACTAAGATGACTTATCAAAACATCACTAAATTAAAGTGTACTTTTTGTACAGAACACCACTACAATAGTTAAAAACAAATAAAGTGCACTTTTGTGCATGATGTTACACAAGATATTTCAATAACTGTCAAATAAAAATGAGCTGCATAATAGGAAATCAAATAGTGTGCCAATAAATAATCAAATAATGTCCTTACCTATGTGGTAGGATACGGACAGTATCTCCTTTTATTGGTGATTTTTTTTTTTTCATACGGTGTTGATGTGGAAATAGTTGCTTCAGCATTTGTTGGTGTGACATGCGGAGTTTCAAGCACTCTTCATTCTCTAGCGAGTGACTTTTCAAATGATGTTACATTAGCAGTAGGTGCTACTTTTTGTAGCAACGCTTTTTCCGCATAAATTTTCAACATATTCCCGCTTGAAGCCAAACCACCGCCAGATGATGGATCCTGTGCTGTTTTTCTTGAGAATTAATTCTTCCTCCATTTGCTACCAGATTCGCACCTTTTTTCTCTCGTATTACCACCCGTACCGTTAGCATCACAGATAAGTTTACCATGTCGCTACCTGTCTGCTCTGCGGGAGCCTGTGCTGTTGCACACGTGACGTGTGTAAGAAGGTGCGCTTGGTTTACGTCTCTGTGAGTAGGAGAGACAAGAATGAGTGGGAAACGCATGTAGTGTATTGCCCACAACTAAAAGCAACTGTGTAAGAATGTCTACTCGAATATCACGATATAGTCATTTTCTATATCGCACAGAAACAAACCCGCGATATATCGAGACTATCGATATATCGCCCAGCCCAATGATGAATTTAGTATTTATTAATGATTTGATCATGTTAATAGCAGTGGTGTGCCGTCAGGGCCAGCAATGCCTTCTCTGCTGGCCTAACACAACCAGAAGTCATGATCATAATTAAAGGTAAAATTATTTTTCATTTACTTTCCCTAAATATCTAAAATTATTCATATTCTCTTCATGTCATAGTATGTTCCTTCCAGTGCTGTTTTTTTAGGTTAAAGTTTTTATCGAATCAGAAATCAGTTAGCTTATGTTGACATGCTGTACAAAATCTGCCTGAGGCCTTCAGAATCAGCAATGCGGTCATTTGTGCACTTTAAGTGAACGGACACATAGAGTTGATAGACAATTGCGATAGCCAATCAGATCACGACTTGTTGTCAGCGAAGCCTTTAAGCTGGCCTTACGCTGTGATTGGATACTCACTTGGGAGTCCCAAGTGAGTATCCAATCATAAGTTGCGCAAACAGGAAGGGGCACTGGAGCCATACGAGCCACAGAAAACTCATCGGTACTCACAAAGAAAGAGAGCAAAATGTTGATTGGGTGGGAGATATTTATTTTCAAGTCCTTTTTCAAGAAGGATACTTAAGAGAAAGTTGTGAGATGATGTTGGCCGACACCGGAAGCTATCCCAGCGGTGAAATGGTTTGCCCGCCACTTTCACATGAATCAACCGACTACGACCAACTAACGACTACTAGTGGTACAACTGGCATATACGGCATTGAATGGGTGCTACAAATTGTGAGTTCCAATAATTTTTTTCTTATTTTTTTCATGTTTCATTTGTTTTATATCATTATTTCAATTTTGACACTACCACATAAGATATGTTTTAATTGGCAAAGCGGGTTTATTGAATGTGTCAAAAAATAGACTGTTTTGTACACTGTTGAGGTGTTTCAATGCCCAGTTGTGTGCAAATGTGTTTCTGTATAGGATTTCCAGCCGTGTCCATTAGATGAAATGAAATACGGTATTTTGAGAGGTGAAGTTGGACTAAGTAGGACATCACTGAAGGCCTAGGTGAGGCCCGCCACTGGCTAATAGTGTGTACTTATTATAAAGTAAATTACTAATAATGATACACACAATCGTCAAAAGATTTGTCAAATATTAGGAAAACAAAATCAAAGCAAAAAAACCTACAAGTGGCAAATTCTTCATATTCTTTATAAATATCTATTAATTAATGTTTAATTGTTTATCCTGCAGCAACACAGCCAATGTTGCAACTCTCTGTTTGAATAGGGATAAGGCACACTGTGTTGACAGGACCTGCAGGAAGGCTGTTTTCACTCCTACCAACGTGGTGAGCTCTTAAACAAATGTCTCAAGCATTTATTTTTTCAGTCTGAAAAAACAAACTGAACAGAATAACATACAGAATAAGATTTTCAGCGGTTTTTCTTTCGGGGTCGTCACAGCGAAACAATCGCATGATGGTTTAGGCAAGCAAGGCAGGGCAGCTTTATTTGTATAGCACTTTTCATACACAAAGCAGACTCAAAGTGCTTCACAGACAAAAAAGTGAAATGATAGAAAATAAAAGCAAAATTAAAATGCGGACAATAAAAATAAAAACAGGCCTAGAGAAATGAGATGTTCTTATTCAAATGGGGATAGCAGGTCCATTCTTTGTGTCATGCTTGATCATTTCACGATATTGCCATATTTTTGCTGAAAGGATTTAGTAGAGAACATCGACGATAAAGTTCACAACTTTTGGTCACTAATAAAAAAGCCTTGCCTGTACCGGAAGTAGCAGACGATGTGCGCGTGACGTCACTGGTTGTAGAGCTCCTCACATCCTCACATTGTTTACAATCATGGCCACCAGCAGCTAGAGCGATTCGGACCAAGAAAGCGACAATTTCCCCATCAATTTGAGCGAGGATGAAAGATTCGTGGATGAGGATAGTGAGAGTGAAGGACTAGAAGAAGAAAAAAAAGACGAGGGAAGTGTGAGTGATTCAGTTATTATCAGACACATTTTATAGGATAATTCTGGAAAATCCCTTATCTGCTTATTGTGTTACTAGTGTTTTAGTGAGATTATATAGTCATACCTGAAAGTCGGAGGGGTGGGGTGACCGCCAGTGTCTCTGAGGGAAGCCATGGAGGAGCCAAGAAAGTTGCAGCTGCCTTTTTGACAGCTGCAGGAGGAACGACACAAGCTCCGCTAATGTTTACGGTAAGAGCCGACTTATTACCACAATTTTCTCACCGAGACCTCCTGGTTGACATGTGGTAGAGAAACATGTTCGCTTGACCGCTCTGTTCCATATTAAAGCTTCATAACAAACAAAAAAACACAGGCTGTGTTTGTGTTGCTACAGCCGGCTGCAATACACCGCTTTCCACCAACATCTTTCTTATTTGTAGACTTCATTATTAATTGAACAAATTGCAAAAGATTCATCCACACAGATGTCCGGAATACTGTGTATTTATGCGATAAAAACTGAATACTTTTAGTCGTGATCGGTGCTGGGAGAACATGTCCGCTACCACCGGTGACGTCACGCGCACGCGTCATCAATCCGCAAAGTTTTCAACAGGATACCTCGCGTAAAATTTAAAATTGCTATTTAGTAAACTAAACCGGCCGTATTGGCATGTGTTGCAATGTTAGTATTTCATCATTGATATACAAACTATCAGACTGCGTGGTCGGTAGTAGTGGGTTTCAGTAAGCCTTTAAAAGGGTATTTCAACAAAGTGCTTGTTGAAAATGAACATAATGTACCTGCTGGGACATCTTAAGTGCAGCACAGCGAGCTTCTAAAATCATCAGTGCATGACCTCCCAGGAATGTCATTTTCAAATCTTAAAATATGACAGTAAAGTTTGGTGCCATAAAAGTCTATTATGGTTCCCTCACATTTTTAATGGTTAGTGTGTGTGTCTGTCATATCAGATGAAATGTCCCACCACCCTTTACTGTCACCAGTTCTCTCGCTCGTTTCTTCCTTTTCAAAAAGCACCAAGAGAGGAGGAACAAGCGTCTCCCGCTCTCTCTTTTTCTCTTTTTCTTTCTCTCTCTCTCTCTCTCTCTCTACGACTCACTCTCTCCCTGTGCATGTGAGTTCTAGCAGGAAAGTTACATCCAAGTTGTCTGGTCGATGGGTAGAGTTTCACTTTTGCTGCAAGCACAAGTAAAATAAAACCCCTTCACTCATTTCATCCTAAATCCACCGTAATCGTGGCCATATTGTGCAAATTATGTTCTCCGTCCTTTTAATGTTGTGATTCATACGCGAGGATGAAGAGCAGGATTAATAAACCCAAGTGCATTTGGCACAACCCCACACATTTTTTATGACCAGGCATTGCTTCTGCGGCCTTGAAAAGATTAGATAAAATACTTTTACAATAGATGTAAATTTTTTTGCCACAATCTCTTTAAAAGCAGAGGTATTGCCCTTCTTATCATAAGTGACTGATCACGTTTGTGTGCTTTCTGTCTTTGTTACTGTGATGGATTAAATGCAAAGATAGAATGTGCTGTATGCATACACAGTACATTAAAATTATGCAACACATGCCGACAGAACAATTTAAATTGTTTGTTAATGCTAATATTAGTACTAATATTATCCAGTGGTGTGTCGTCAAGGCCAGCAAGGCCTTTTCTAGTGGCCTAACATAACCAGAAATCATGATCATAATTAAAGATAAAAGTAATTTTCAATTTACTTTCCCTAAATATCTAAAAGTATTCATATTCTCTTCATGTCATATTATGCTCCTTCCAGCGCTGTTCTTTTTAGTTTATAGAATTTGTATCCAATTATAATTCGGCTAGCTTATGTTGCCATGCTGTACCAAATCTTATGATAATGTTTTTATTTTCCTGAGGGAATGCTCCTGAAAGAATCAATAAAGTACTATTTATCTATCTATCTATCTATCTATCTATAGGGTTTCCCACACATTCATTTATTTGTGGCGGCCACGAAAGAATTAAGGCCGCTACAAATAAATAAAAGAAATAAAAATAATAATAAATAAAAAAATTTGGAGGGGGGGTCTTTTGATTTGCTCGACCGCTCATAAAAGCAATGGGACTCTGTCTGTGAATATAGCTTGTAGTTACATGTTATATAAATATGTAAATATTATAGAAATATGTACATAAAGTGTTGTAATTATATTCCAACTCTGCGTTCTTCTTGGTCATCGCCGCTGCCACCCATCCCCCCCTCCCCCCTGCCGCCCGACCACACCACCACAAATAGATGCCTGACCTGTGAGAAACACTGATCCATCTATCCATCTATCTATCTATCTATCTATCTATCTATCTATCTATCTATCTATCTATCTATCTATATGTCTATCCATCTATCTATCCATCCATCCATCCATCCATCCATCCATCAGAGACCTTCAGATTTAGCAATGCTGGTGTCCGTGCGCTGTAAACGAACGGGGACATACAGTGAAAGACAGTTGCAATTGCCAATCAGATCACGCATTGTTGTCATTAAGGCCTTCTAGATGGCCTAAGGCAGATATATAGTGATGTTCTGAGCCAGGTAACATAAGAACTCCATTACCCAGTATGCCACAGTCCTAAATATCAGGTTGTTAAATGTAGATATGCCGGTAGCGGGATGTTTTGGATAAGCACGCTAGGGAGTAAACTTTAAAAATGCATTCAAAAATCCTCAGCAATACTTAATTTACATTGCGTAACCTGTATAATAACCATGCTGTAAAAACATTCCTATTGTAAGAGAAAACACAGAGAAACTATTTTTGCCGTGCTACGGTATTAGCCATAGAAGCTAACTACGGCAAGAGATAAGCTAGCTTCTATGTCAACAAGAAAGGCATTGGAGTTTGTAATGGACAAGTCAATATGATAAGACACCAATCTGTAGTGACTGAAAAACATAATCATATTGCAGTATCTGTAAAGCATTAGCCTGCATTTTATGTTTTGTTTGTACACAGCCAGCCACACAACGTATGCTCTCTGTCATGAAACACAGATGACGTGCTGCGTGTATCATGATCAATTTATAGTGTGACTCACTTCGATGGACAGTTGTCTGTTTGGTCCAGCGGGCCGGGGATGTGTTTCCGGTCGATTATTGGTCAATACCCCATTTATGTCAAAATAGCTTGGCTCCAAGTTCCACATTTTGCATCTTCGATTAGCTTTCACATCACTCTATTGGCTTTCGTCTGTTCTAAAGTCTCACTCTTTCTTTGTGCTCGCTTCCATAAATGGTAAATGGGTTATACAGTGGGGCAAAAAAGTATTTAGTCAGCCTCCGATTGTGCATGTTCTCCCACTTAAAATGATGACAGAGGTCTGTAATTTTCATCATAGGTACACTTCAACTGTGAGAGACGGAATAACAAAAAAAATCCAGGAATTCACATTGTAGGAATTTTAAAGAATTTATTTGTAAATTATGGTTAAAAATAAGTATTTGGTCAACCATTCAAAGCTCTCACTGATGGAAGGAGGTTTTGGCTCAAAATCTCACGATACATGGCCCCATTCATTCTTTCCTTAACACGGATCAATTGTCCTGTCCACTTAGCAGAAAAACAGCCCCAAAGCATGATGTTTCCACCCCCATGCTTCACAGTAGTTATGGTGTTCTTGGGATGCAACTCAGTATTCTTCTTCCTCCAAACACGACGAGTTGAGTTTATACTAAAATGGATACATGGATGACACAGCAGAGGATTGGGAGAATGTCATGTGGTCAGATGAAATCAAAATAGAACTTTTTGGTATAAACTCAACTGGGGACAGATCCCAGATGTCCCCCCCCCCCAAAAAAATATATATATATATATACAAAGAAACCCGGATCACAACAGTATGCATTTTTTTTACATTTTGAGCACATTAATGCATGTGTCTAAATGCCCATAAAAAGTGATAGACGTCTTATGCATGTTTGAAAACAGGTAGGAACATGATAACATGAATGTGTAATGAATGATCGAATGTCTCCATGGTGAATCACTGTATTGTACACGCAAACTCCTTATTAAAATAAGGCGGTCTGCACCACTTTTGAATAGTACATACAGTTTTAGTAAATCCCACGCAACATTAATAATACGCGCTATTTTATAGGTTGCACACGCTGTTTAGGTATTTACATGGATTTATCGCTACCAGAAGGAATGATTCATTCATTCATTCATTCATTCTTTCTTTCTTTCTTTCTTTCTTTCTTGCAAGGAGGTGTAGATTCTGTTAAACATTCCTAATTTGATTCAAACAACTTCATCAGTTAACTGTGACAGAAAAATTAATTGTATCTGAACCTTTAGGACAAAAATAACCCAGGTCATGATTGATATGCTTATGTGCCTCTCCCCTGGTGGTTGCGGCTGTAAAACACTGCGATGGGCGGCCTTGACTACACCTCATGTGGTCTGAGCAAACGATTGTGTAGCAAATAGCTGGATCATCGTGTGGAACTTAACGCCGAACATAAGCACATTTTACCCAGTAAGAGTTGTTTTATAAAACAAAAGGAGCATTTTGAACCATGGAAGCCGTTTAACACAATGAAACCGATTCTGAACCTTCAATCTTTAAAGGTGGAGGGCAGGAGGATCACTTAACTGGTATCCAAGCAACCGATAAATTATCCACTTATGTTTAATTATTAGCCTGCAACCCAAGGCTGTGCAATTGTTGCACATTAAAACTTTTTTTTGACTAATGACACACCTTCATAATGAAATGCTAATTGCCATGCTTTCATAGCTGGCTAAACTGTTATGCTTGGCTGCGACATTAGGTAGTGATTTTGAGTCGGTTATTTTAGTGAGTCATGTTTTCCATTATTATGTTTAGATGCATCAGAAATAGTATTGCTTGACTCTGAAATAAAATGACTTAAAAAATGCAAGATTATGTGGCGAATGAACTTAAAATCCTCGTAGTATGAAATAATGTGTCCAGTGTGAATGATGTGCAGAACAATACAACCCAACTTGATGAGCTGCGCGGGGGAAACTGCTCACCCTTAACGTAATATGCACACAATTCATAGTCACGAACAGATGCTGCATGAAGATGGGATTTAGTGAAATACAAGGTTCCACTCTCAACAGGGAAGAAAGAGTCTAGAAAGACAAAAGAGGCTGCAATAGGCTAGGCTACAGGTTGCAATAACACTTATACTCAATGTACACACACACAGCCATGCAACAGTGTTGTACACACAAGCACACACACAAACACAAACACACACACACACACACATATTTCTTTGAAGCTATCAGCAAACAAGGATACGATAAGAACTTGCCTCTGGCTTTCTGTCCCTTCTATGCCCAAACATGCAGCTCAGTTGAGGAAATGCCATCAGGATTACGCTTCATGAAAACCAAACCGCATTACAGCATGTCCGTGTGGCCATAGATCAGACACAGTGACATGAAAAGTGCAGCGTTGTGATGTGATGAAATTAGGACCCTAGATAAAGATGCTGTGAAAGAGGAGGACGAGAGGCGAATGAGGTATACCATACCAACTTTATTTTTAAAGCCGTTTTAAAACAACCACCGTTAGGGTTGTCACGATGAAGCTATTGGACTATTGTACATAACACACTGTCGGATTTGGAATCCTGTTTTCCAACTAATTGTTAAAGGGGAACATTATCACCAGACCTATGTAGGCGTCAATATATACCTTTAAGTTGCAGAAAAAAGACCATATGTTTTTTTAACCGATTTCCGAACTCTTAATGTTGAATTTGGCGACTTAAACGCCTTTCAATTATTCGCTGTCGAAGCGATGACCTTTCACCCGTGACGTTACAATGGGAAGCACTTCACCATTTTCTCAAACAAATTACACACACCAAGTCAAATCAGCTCTGTTATTTTCCGTTTTTTCGACTGTTTTCCGTACCTTGGAGACATCATGCCTCGTCGGTGTGTTGTCGGAGGGTGTAACAACACGATCAGGGACGGATTCAAGTTGTCTTACGTGGACTGTGCATCGGTTAGCACGGCATGCTAATCGATGCTAACATGGCAGAAATGCCAAGAATGTGTGGATATCCTGCGACACTCAAAGCAGATGCGTTTCCAACGATAAAGTCAACTTGTTTGGGTCCGTATTAAAAGGTTAATTTGTTCAACCTTGGCCCGCGGCTTTGTTCCGTTTAAAATTTTGGCCCACTCTATATTTGAGTTTGACACCCCTGCTCTACACAATAACTCAGGTATGGTAACACTAGCGATCTTTAGAGAACAAGGAGGGATTTTTGGTGTATTTATTGGCACCTTATGTTGTACTTTTGAATGGGATTTTCAGTTAATTTGATCAATTATTGCACCCAAAAAATTTTATTTATTTTACCCTTTTAATGTCTACTCTGTCTATTTGTATTTGTGTTTGACTTTCTCTTCTTCTGTTATTGGAATTGTATTATTTTGGTTTTACTAAGATTTAAGAATAATCTGTTTTTTTCAAACTATCTCTTTAATATATTCATAGGACTAATTTTAAGTCCTCTGTAACTCTACAAATGTCATTTACATAGAGATTTAGTCTCTGTACGCCACAAAATATATTTAGAGCTATACATATACTGTATGTCCGCCTTGCTTCACAAATTGCTTCCTGTTGGTTACAAGGGAAACTGCACCTTTTGGGGGGAATTTTGCCTATCATTCACAATCCTTATGTAAGACATGAACACGTATGTTTTTCTTTTCTTATACATTCTAACTTGTAAAAGATTGCACACACAGAGGAGTACTCTCTTCCACCCATAAAACCCTTGAAAAAAATCCCCCAAACCCCAACAATACTCCACTTACATTTCATGACCTGGATATTAACCAAGTATTAGCAATATTGTTATTATAAACACATTTTTTGATTTTTATTTGTTTTATTGTAATAAAGGATTTCACATGGAGTTGTTTCAAACATGACTAACTTGAGTGATGTGCTATTTTTGTGCATTTATATACAGTGTAATATTGCCTTTGTGGATTATTTTGAGCCTTCTGCTCGGTCCAGGCCAATAGTCAATAAATTTATGAATCAAACAATAAATACCACCAATGTGGAGTGGATAAATGATCGGTTCTCACTAATAGGCGCTTTGAGAAAAGCATTATATGAATATAATCCATTATTATAATTAAAAGAAAATTAATTTGATAACTTTGCAGGCATTGAAAAATTACTATGTGCATCTGTTTGCTTTCTTCCTCTTTTGCTTCCAATTGGGTACAAGAGTTGCATCGTTCTTAGCATCTGATGGCGTTTATACAATAGCAGAAATAAATGAACCTATGGAACCTTCTTGCCAATCATCCACAATCCTTGTCTTGGTGGCGAAGGTGGGACCAGCAGTTTAGGATGGGAGGCTAGCCTTGCTAGTCCGCGGCTAGCTCGTGAGAAGCACCACAAAGTCACAGAAATAAGGAGGAAAATATGATTGCAAAACCAAATGGTATGGGAATATTTTGATTCAAACCGAATGAGCACGATTAGCCAAACAACATCAATGAATGACTCATTATACCAAATTTGTTGTAAAGTGATGGCAACAACAAAACATGCGACCTGACCAAGTTTTTCCAACAGCGTAAAAAACTGCTCTTCAAAATGTTTAACATTGATTGAAGTTCAATTTTTGAGATTGACAGTAAATTTGACTTAGTTTTCTTTTATAATTAAGAATGTTTAAACTTTCTTGAGATTCCAGTTACAATGGTAACAAAATATTAATGAGAAATAGTTTATTGTGTTTGAAAGGGTTACTTGCATACATTAGTGCTTAAATTAGTCTCAAAATAATTCTCACAATAATTGGCAATATTTGTGGGACAATATATCGTGCAGTAAGTTTTGTTATCGACATATGTTGTAATAAAATAAAAAATAACAAGCCAAGCCTGCCTGTAATGAGTGTTGAAGAGCTTCATGCAGAGGACAGAATAACTTTTAAAAAGGGGGCCAAAGCAGGAAAACACAAACACGGCACTTTGTTTGATTGACAAAAATAAAATGAAAACGCTTTGAGGTTGGACTCATTTGCTGGAACATTTCAAAAGAGCCCTACTAAATTACGGAAAGAAAAAAACAAAAACTAAACCATTTCAAAACATCTTTGCCAACAAATATTGATTGACCAGGTGACATTTTTCACTTATCACAGAAATGTTATAATCAGCTGTTCAACTTTGTTGAAAGCAATTTCTTTGCAGTGGACAGCATTGGCAATATTGATGATGTGAATGTTTCCGCACAAGAAGTAAAATATATTGCAATTAAACGAATTATTAATAAGGCCTGTGGTGCAGATAAAATATCTGCTGAGCATTTTAAATTTGCAAGCCAGCAAACTTGATTCTCTGTTAGCCATTTCTTTTACTGAGTTTTTAGCTCACCATATTTTACCTCGTTCCATGTTGTCTGTAACTTTGGTATCCATTGTAATAGACAAAACTGGCATGATAAATATCAAAGATAAAGATCGCCCTTAAGCTCTAGCAGGTATTCTACGTAAGGGCAAGAGTGGGCAAAACCCCTTCAAATAAATGTTTTGCCCCCTCAAATCAAAGTCTTTGAAGTTGAGATAATACATTTTAGTATACCCACAAATCGTATGTATTACAAATTGACAAAATCATACCCAGTAGCGGAGAAATCCGCTGAAAAGGGACACGCGACAATGCTCGTATGATATCATCTTCCCTCTTTTCTTTCCATCACGTGTCAGGCTCCCTCAGCCCTCAGTAAACCAGTGTTGACAAATTAAAAACAAGACTAATGGTTGTCAGGAACAAAATCCAATCATATTTAATTTGTTGTGTAAATGTGTGGGACAAATTCAGAATATATCCAATCCCAGTTTTTTTAATACCGTACAACATGACAGAGAGTACCGACGAATGTGGCCAATCAGATGTGTTTCCTTCTGAGATGAGGAAGTTCAAGTTCAAGCCAAAACAAAGCGGTGTGGATTTAAAGTGTTCCACATCATAATATACACCTGGGATTCACTTCTTGGATTGAAATAAAGTTGGTAAAAAATCATAAACAACATCAAGCTACATAGTTTAGAGACTACGCACTGCAAGATAGTTCCACACATCAATGTTCTTGAGCACTGTGTAATGAAGGTTGTTGTCTTCAAATACAAAGTTTTTAGGAACGCCCACAGTGTTCAACTAATCAACACTCAAAACTCCCACCTCGCTACTACTGTAGGAACTAAAACGAGTTCTTGTAGAACTAAGTCTTTTGGTGGAAACACAGGGGGTACTTTATTTGCCTGGGTAAGTGAGAAAGTTCCTGCGATGAAATAAGGCCTAATAATGGTGCCTCTGCTTATATGGCATTAAATAAAAATTTCTGAATGTTATTTATTTATTTTTTAGGATGTTGTTTTTTGATGTCTTTATCCTTTGCTATTGGCAATGTTTGTGTCCGAAATAAAGAGATGATGATTTTTTTTGTTTTGTTTTGTTTTAAAACATAAGACAAATGACAGGTGGAGCAGAATTGGTTGGAACTTTGTGGTCCTACTAGAGATGCGCGGTTTGCGGTCTCATCCACGGAGTCCGCGGGCAAACCGCGGGTCGGGCGGTTGACATGACGATAAAATAGATTTTAATTAGATTCGGGCGGGTGGCGGTTGAACCATCCGGAGACATTTGATATACATGGTTCTGGGATCGGTATCCTTTGCCATTCAAAGAGCCATTTAAGACTGCTGGCAGTCACCCAAGTATTAAACATTAGTGCGTGATATGAAGCCATTGGCTTTGTCGCCTTCTACATCATACACGATCTGCTTGTCAGTCCAGCATCATGTTGTGTGTAGCTTCGGCGGCAACACGCACACGACTGCAAGGCATACTGGGTGACACAGAGTACACTAATGGTTGTGATATAAACAATTTATCACTCTTAGTAATATGCGCCACGCTGTGAAGCCACACCAAACAAGAATGACAAACACATTTCGGGAGAACATCTTCACAGTAACACAATATAAACGCAACACAACAAATATCCATAATCTTTTATATTCATGACACATCCTGACTATTTTATACACCCCAACCCCCCCCCAAGCCCCCCCCCTAGGTAAGGTGAGCGGGGTTGAGGGCGCGGGGGTGTAAAATATACTCAGGAAGTGTCATGAATACAAAGGATTATGGGTATTAGTTGTGTTGCGTTTATGTTGTGTTACTGTGAGGATGTTATCCCGAAATGTGTTTGTCAATCTTGTATTGTGTGGCTTCATAGCGTGGCGCATATTAGTAAGTGTTAAAGTTGTTTATATCACAACCATCAGTGTACTCTGCATCACCGAGTATGCCTTTCAATCTCATACGTGTGACTGCGGAAGCTGCACACAACATGTTGCTGGACCAACAATCGGTTCGTACATGTTGTTGAAAGTGTCAAAGGCAATGGCTTCACAACACGCGCATATTCTTGTCATCAGGATGAACGCCATTGAATAGTCGCGAGAACATTAGCGGCTCCAATTGACTACATTACTCTATGAAACAGTTTTAAATAGCTCTGTGAGTGGTAAAGGTTGCTAACCTCTGATGTAATTCAGCGGGCAGTTGGCGGGCGGGTACGGTCCCGATAAAATGTTGGTTCGATTTCGGTGATGCGGATGATATAAATGCCTATCCGCGCATCTCTAGGTTCTACTATTCATGCTCCTTTTGGGTCATTTGAACAGTGGATTTTTGCAGACGGAACTGCTTAAAGTCTCTGAGGTCAATTTTAATCTTTTTGGTTCACCTTCTGGAACTTGGAATTTTCTCACCTACTGTAAATGTCTTTAATCTTAGAGGATTATTCCCCTCGTCAATCAAAGAAACCAGTTCATTTGGCTGAGGTGGTCCACTGAGAAAGTGTTCCTTGTCAGCATTGTGTATTTTGTCGTTCCAGCTTGCTGTCTGATTTTAAAGCTAGATTCTAAAGACAACCTCACCCAAGTGATCGAGGTAGCTGAGATCAAATGTCACATTTCTGTGTTGCGTCTTGTTATACCAGAATTACTGTAATCTATGCCAATTTTCTAGCTACTGTGTGATGGAAGGAAGACAGAACAAGTTATTTATGATTTTTGTCATTTTCATACTCCCTCAGGATAGGCTTAGCTACTGAATGCTGTAAAAGTCATTGCAGGTCAGTAGTCATCATGAGACAATCACATCAGTGTACTGAACCGCGCAATGCTTAAATTTTACCAAGCATAATTTACATGAAACACGATTAAATATTAAATACGCCTCTCTGGACAAAAAGTTCCTCTAAATACTGCCTGCTGTATGAATGTTCCAGGTTGCCTTTACCTGGGCCAGGAGTGCCGCCTGGTGATCCACTATGAGCACGGCATCTCTGTGGTGGCTCCATCCAAAGCCCTAGATGGTGAGAGCGGGAAGGAGGCGGGATCTCACACACCTACTGAAAACCGAGCGCTCCTTTCCTACCCCTATGAAAAACTGAGGATGTCGTCAGACGATGGAGTTCGGATGATATCCCTTGACTTTGGAGGAAAAGAGGGGGAGATTGTGAGTATTTCTCTTTCTTTCAAAGTTTCTGGGCTATCTAGTTGTGACAATGGATTTTGGACATTTTTCTTGGACGTGATTCCGTGCCTCTAAGACTAAGCATTCGTTTTCTAGTCAAATTAAATTACACGTTTCTATGAGGTGGCGACTCGTCCAAGGTTTACCCCGCCTTCCGCCCAAATGCAGCTGGAATAGGCTCCAGCACCCCCTGTGATCCCAAGAAGGGACAAGCAGTAAAAAATCCATGGATGGATGTTATGCACATAAAAGTAATTGAGGGTGAGTAAGTATAATGCGCATTTGACTTTTGGATTATTTTGAGTCTTGGTATTTCATTCATATATGGAATGAAATCATCGAGAACTTGCGAGGAGCGGTTGCATTAAAGTAATTAAATTGCTCGGCTATGTTACATACAGTGGGGCAAAAAAGTATTTAGTCAGCCACCGATTGTGCAAGTTCTCCAACTGAAAATGATGACAGAGGTCTGTAATTTTCATCATAGGTACACTTCGACTATGAGAGACAGAATGTGAAAAAAAATCCAGGAATACACATTGTAGGAACTTTAAATAATTTATTTGTAAATTATGGTGGAAAATAAGTATTTGGTCAACCATTCAAAGCTCTCACTGATGGAAGGAGGTTTTGGCTCAAAATCTCACGATACATGGCCCCATTCATTCTTTCCTTAACATGGAAAAACAGAAAAACAGCCCCAAAGCATGATGGTTCCACACCCATGCTTCACAGTAGTTATGGTGTTCTTGGGATGCAACTCAGTATTCTTCTTCCTCCAAACACGACGAGTTGAGTTTATACCAAAAAGTTCTATTTTGGTTTCATCTGACCACATGACATTCTCCCAATCCTCTGCTGTATCATCCAGGTATCCATTTTGGTATAAACTCGATTCAAACTTTTTGCCCCACTGTACGCGCATGTTAGTGTACAATAGTGCTTTAGTGAAGTGAAGTGAATTATATTATTTTCACACTTTTTCTCTAGTGACTAAAATCGCTTTACATATCTAAGTTACATTTAAACCAGTGTAGGTGGCACTGAGAGCAAGTGGGTAAAGTGTCTTGCCCAAGGACACAGCAGTAGTGACTAGGATGGCGGGAGTGGGGATCGAACGTGGAACCCTGAAGTTGCTGGCACGGCCACTCTACAAACCAAGCTATACCGCGGGTTTGAATGGCATAGTGACCGTAAACCCTTACTTTGCTAGTTTGTTGTTTTCAGTGTACACTCGTACTTGAGAAGACCAAATCATTCGAAAATTTCCGAAATTTTCTTTGGGGTGTCCGGATTAACATTTTTTGGTCTCAGATCCGATCTAATTTTTGAGTTTTGATGCGATGGTGATGATGTTTCATTTAAAATAACTAAAGTAAACACAATAAGACTTTTTTTTAAATAAAACTTATCTTATTAAATGTTAGTAGTGTTGTAATAGATAGATAGATAGATAGATAGATAGATAGATAGTACTTTATTGATTCCTTCAGGAAAATTTAAATTCCAGCAGCAGTGTACAGAGTTGAGATCAATCTAAAAAAAAGTAAAAAGTAAATAATGGGGGTTTAGATGGAAACAAAATAGAGAAATATTACAATAAGAATAAAAAATAAAAAGCAACAATTTGAATAAAAATATAACAGTAAAATAAGAATATAACAAGAGAAAGTAGGCAGTAGTGACCATGTTATGAAAACGTATTGCATTGTTATTGTTTTGCATCCCCTGTCATCCTTGTACCCCCTGCCCCCCGCCCCAGAGAGGAGTTGTACAGTCAATCGTCTAGTGTGTCACATTGACATTGTTGAACAAAATATTGCAAAATAACTTAACAAAAGCAAAAGTTACTCATCACATTTAAATGATCTGGTTACATGAAGGCTTTGAGCGCAAAACCCAGAGACTTACTTCCTGAGTTTGTACGCAATAACAAAAATGACTCAACAACATTTTTTAATAACAAGAACAAAATAGAGAACAATATTGATTTAATTGTTTTAGTATTGTTTATATATTGATAATATACTAGGTTCATATAGTACTGGTATCTAGATTGATCACTCCTACTTTACATTGACGCTTTAGCGGTTAGCTACTTGTGTCGTCCTGCTCAGTGCGTGTGTGCATGTGTGCGTGTGTGCGTGTGTGCGTGTGTGCGTGTGTGTGTGTGTGTGCGTGTGTGTGTGTGTGTGTGTGTGTGTGTGTGTGTGCGTGTGTGTGTGTGTGTGTGTGTGTGTGCAACATGTTTAGCCATTCCTTCGCCTCTAGTCCTCCAGTGAAAATGATACATTGGAGAAAGGTTGTTTATTTACCGCCACTGTGGTGAAAATTAGTGTCTTAGAAGTAGATTTGTACTGTGGATAGACGACGCATTCGTTGAGGTTGGCTCTCAAATTTGAGCTGATGTTATGGCAAGACACGCACTCTCCTGGAACTCATGCAACTCATGCATGTGCGCAACAAGGAATATGGAAATGTAATTGTGTCTCCCTGAGCGTGCATCCCTGTTGAAGAAATCTTTCACTTGAGTACAATCTTTAGCCATGTACCATTGGAACACAGTAAAGATTTTTTTTTTTCAATTAGAGAGCAATTAAAAAGGCCTCGATCTGATCCCATGATCAGGATCGAGACAGCTCTAGTTTTTTTATCCTCAAGAATGCAAATCTAATTAAAGAAGATATTTGCAATAGCTCAAAATTTTTTTTTTTCTTATTGCACTCATATATAAATAAACATTTAACATCACATATACATTTTATGAAGGCAAATGTTGGCAAAGATGGCTTTAAACAGAGAGGACAGAAGAGAGCGGACACCATATTCAGACTTTGCTAAGAGTTATTATTGCAATTTTTACGACGGGGCATGTGCGATGTCACGAGCTGTGATATGCGAATGCTTCATTCATTTTTGTGGGGATGAAAATAAAATCATACATAATTGGAAATAAGAACAATTTCCATATAGACCATACTTTTTCCCAAGCTTTTAACCCTGCGGTTTATACATAGCTGTGGCTAATCTATGGCTGTTTCTTCATTAATGGCTACATTATGGAATGGATTAAGCAAAAAAAATCTAACTATGTACCAAAATGAGTAACATTATGAAATTGTTCCTAATCAAATTGTTTACAAAGTACAAGGAAAAACAATCTGGATAAACATCTTGAACCTTATTTAAAAAGGACAAAATCTTATTCATCTCATAAAGGATGAATAAAGACATCAATGACTTTTCTTGTTTGTTTAAACAGTCTACCATTTGGAAACAATTAAGGTATGTGAATAAACATTCACCAAATCTTTCTAGGTACATTGTATTATTCTCCTTAATTCACAATGTATCTGTATATATATGTGGCTTATAGTCTTGTGTGGTTATTACACGAAAAAAAATTAAAATTCTTCAATGATTTAGTGAGTGTGGCATGTATATTGTTGCGGCTCGGCCTGGGCTGAAAACAAATTTTGCTTGACGATATATTGCGAATTATTGCCAATAAACAATATGATTGCCATTTTTTTTTTGAGACCAAAAAACCATTGATGTAAAGATTGTGCAGTCCGTATTTTTCGGATTATAAATCGTTTCAGAGTATAAATCGCACCGGCCGAAAATGCATAATAAAGAAGGAAAAAAACACATATAAGTCGCACTGGAATATAGGTTGCATTTTTGGGGGAAATTAATTTGATAAAATCCAACACCAAGAATAGACATTTGAAAGGCAATTTAAAATAAATAAAGTATAGTCAACAATGGGCTGAATAAGTGTACGTTATATGACGCATAAATAATCAACGGAGAACATGCCTGGTATATTAACGTAAAATATTATGGTAAGAGTCATTCAAATAACTGTAACATATAAAACATGCTACACTTTTACCAAATAATCTGTCACTCGTAATCGATAAATCTGATGAAATCTTTTTCATCGATGTCGCTTCCAAACAACTCTGCCAACTCCAAAGGTATGCGCCGCTTCCTCTTGTCGTTTTCTGCTGCATATTTCACTACGTTCAGCTTGTAATCTGCAGTACATTATTTCCCTTTCGGTGCCATTTTTGTTCAGCCCTTCTCAGTTTTTATAAGTTACCGCCAACGTTGAAATGATCCATCTTAATAGCTACGGCAGTAGCATATAGCAGTTAGCATCCCATGAGCCACAATGCACTTCTGCCATGACCCTCCCCTGCCGAATTCATATTGGTTCACATGTGTTTGAAAATTCCTGACGCGTGTGTGACAATTGCTGACATTTTCTTCGTCTCTTCCGCGAATGAGATACATAATATTTTTTGATATTTTACGGTAATGTGTTAATAATTTCACACATAAGTCGCTCCGGAGAATATGTCGCACCCTCAAACTATGAAAAAAACTGCGACTTATAGTCCGAAAAATACGGTAATAATAATGCATGTATTGCAACGGTTAGTCGACATTGTTGACAAATGTCAATAATAAAATTTGTCGTCGACAATTATATTTGTCAACAATAGTCATGACGTCATCGCTCATGTTTTTCTGACCGAAAGTGGGTCAGCGCCACCACTCCTATGTAAACACCATGTGAATTGTGAAAACGTTTCCTCTTATTCTTGTTAAAAACATGAATACTTTGCTCATTTTGCAATGCGGGCTTTGTTTTTAATGGGAGTTAATCTGGCTAACAAAGAGTATACTTTGCATTTGGAAGTATTGTGAATTGATGTATTCTATGTAAATAAAAAAGTAAAAATGATTGATTACTCTGTTGAATTGTGTTGAATTTACATTTGGAGTTTTGTATGGATCAGGTAGTGACAGTCAATTGACAGTATTCTTAATACCATACATGATGTGTGTTTGTATGTAATGTTTTATATTATATTGTTATTTAAATAAATATTATAAAATCATAAATACAACTATGGTATCAGTGGCCATTGTATGATTGCCATAAAATAAGTTGTCAGAAAGTGACATAGTCTTTGCGCATGCGTGGACCGATCGTGGCTTCTGGTGCCGATCGTGTAGCGACAGAGGGCAGGCTAACACATTCACGTAAATATAAACGGACACAGATGGACTAATGCAGTTTATGATAACAGAACAAGACTCTTTGTTTGGACCCTCAATTTCGCAGATTGATAAGACCGGAAAAAAGGTTCCATGACTGAATTCGTAACTCAAAACACTCGTATCACAAATCAACGTCGCCCATTGAAATTATTGTAATCAATTTAAATTGATGCTTGGTCCCCCAAAAACACCACCATTTTAGTTTCCGCATGTTAGGGAGTCCTACATTTCATGGACGTTTGTTAGTTTTTGCTACAGGTGACACCAATATCTGAGGTAAATTTTAGCACTTGATTATAAAACAGCTCCTGGAAAACATTTCAACTGCAACCTTAGATGCTATCAGAGTGTTTCTCTCTTCAGTGTGTGGAGGTCCATGCAGGTTGGTCTTTTTTCAGGGGTACCACTCAAAAGAAGACAAGACCAAAATCTGTACAACTAAACACAACTGTCACCACCTAATGTTGGCATTTTCATTTTGAAAACATCAATATTGGCCCTGCGATGAGGTGGCGACTTGTCCAGGGTGTACACGGCCTTCAACCCGAATGCAGCTGAGATAGGCTCCAGCGACCCTAAATGGGACACGCGGTAGAAGATGGATGGATGGATGGATGGAAAACATTAATATTTTCATCTCTTGAAAGATATTTGACAACACTGAATATTATTGTGGCTTTCAGTTCCAAGACTAAGCTTTTTAAAGGCCTACTGAAACCCACTACTACCCACCACGCAGTCTGATAGTTTATATATCAATGATGAAATATTAACATTGCAACACATGCCAATACGGCCTTTTTAGTTTACTAAATTGCAATTTTAAATTTCCCGGGAGTTTCGTCTTGAAAAAGTCGTGTAATGACGTGTACGCAAGACGTCACGGGCTGTTATGAATATGAGCGCTGCGCACACACACAGCTAAAAGTCGTCTGCTTTAACCGCATAATTACACAGTATTTTGGAGATCTGTGTTGCTGAATTATTTGCAATTTGTTCAATTAATATTGGACAAGTCAAAGTAGAAAGATGGAGTTGGGACGCTTTAGCCTTTAGCCACACAAACACACGGTGATTCCTTGTTTAAAATTCCTGGAGGTGAAACTTAACTATAGATCAGAGCGCGGTCAAGCCAACATGAATCACGATGGAATGTCAACCAGCAGGTTTCGGTGAGAAAATTGTGGTTAAAAAGTCAGTTCTTACCGGAGATCAGCTGAGCTTGTGCCGTCCATAGCTGCCGTCGACTCTCCTGAGACACTGCGCGTCAACACACCCGTGGAGACACCCCTCCGACTATCAGGTACTGTTAAACTCACTAAAACACTAGCAACACAATAGAACGATAAGGGATTTCCCAGAATCATCCTAGTAAATGTCTCTAAAAACATCAGAATCCGTCCCAATGCAATCGTGTTTTTTTTTCTTCTTTTTTTTTTCTTTTTCTAGTCCATCGCTATCAACATCTTCAAACACGAATCTTTCATCCTCGCTCAAATTAATAAAGGGATATTGTCGTTTCCTCGGTCCGAATAGCACTTTTTGTTGGAGGCTCCCATTAAAACAATGTGAATATGTGAGGAGCCATCAACATGAGACGTCATCGTTTGCGACTTCCGGTAGAGGCAGGGCATTTCTCTTAACACTGAAAGTTGCGAACTTTATTGTGGATGTTCTCTACTAAATCCTTTCAGCAAAAATATGGCAATATTGCGAAATGATCAAGTATGACACATAGAATGGACCTGTTATCCCCGTTTAAATAAGAAAATCATATTTAATTAGGCCTTTAAAGTACTGGTAGAGACACCAAAATCTAAACTCTTTAGGTAAAGTCAGATTTTGTATGATATAAAAATATGTCGATCACATGTTACTGCTCAGTCTACGCTGAAAGGAATCCAAATGGCATCGTTGTCAACGTGACTTCCTGAAAATCCCAAGGCACAAGTGGTTTTGGCTGATGGCTCATTTGCGCAAAGACAAAATCTGTCTGGCTTTATCTTCATCGTGTTGACTTCAGTGTCATTATTTGGCATAGACACTGTATGTTTCTAAATTTGTCTCTGCGCTTGACTCTTTAGCTTTCCAGCAGAGACACTTGGATCGAACCAAAGCAAACTAGTGATCTGACAATGAGACAGAAGCTCTGCATGATAGCACTGTTTTTTTTAATACAAGCACAAAGTGCAATGGCATTGAAGAAAATACATGTATTATTTAGAAGTCGTCATCCTAACATATTGTTATGTTTCATTACTTTGACATAGAATTATTTATTTAAAAAAATACTTTAAACTAAAAAAGAAATTATATAAAATTGTAATATTACATTTCTTTTCTTAGTACATTTTTCTTCTCAGCGTGGCTTGAATGCTACTTTGCACTGATAAGCTAAATGGATTATACATGTCAAATTAGATATTCAAAATTACGTTTTAAAGATTTTTTAAGTAGGAAGTAAAGTACAGGGCTTAATCAAGTCGCCACAGTTTTTTAAAACAGTGTTACTTAACCATATGGGCCACAGCAGTACTCGGTTGTAATACTCTTTTCCACCACTTGTGGCAGTAATAACATCCATCCATCCATTTTCTACCGCTTATTCCCTTTGGGGTCGCGGGGGGCGCTGGTGGCTATCTTAGTTACAATCGGGCGGAAGGCGGGGTACACCTTGGATAAGTCGCCACCTCATCGCAGGGCCAACAATAACAACAAAAAGAGAAGTCTGGATAAAGTTTGCTAAAGTCATAGAAAAGTTTCTTAAAAGCGCAAAAAATTATGACTAAAGTGGTGAAAATGTATTTTCATTTGCTACTTTTTGCATTTGTATTTTCATTTAAATTGTATTGAATTTTTTTTTAAGAACCATACTTATTATTATCATTCATTATTAATTTAGTAAGAGTTAGTAGCACTGCGTAATTGTATGTACTATACTTCTGTACTAAACTTCTCACTATTATGTTAGATCCACTATGGACTGGACTTTCACAAAATTATGCTAGACCAACTCGACGTCCATTGCATCCGGTCTCCCTTAGAGGGGGGGTGTTCACCCACATCTGCGGTTCTCTCCAAAGTTTCTCATAGTCATTCACATTGACATCCCACTGGGTTGTGACTTTTTCCTTGCCTTTATGTGGGATACGAACCGAGGATGTCGTTGTGGCTTGTGCAGCCCTTTGAGACACTTGTGATTTAGGGCTATATAAATAAACAGTGATTGATTGATTGATGCTTGATTAATGTTTATTTTCGTAATCAGCCTCACCAAAGCCTTGATAATAATCTTTGTCAGTAAGACATGGTTTCATATCAGTTGACAAGTGTGTCCTATTAAACTGTAAGTAGGTCAGATATAATTATTGAATATGCTTAAAATAAAGAGTAATGATACTAATTCAGTATTAATATTTGATTGTGTCCCAGCCCAGATTTAAAAAAAAATAAAGAATCCCTGTGTTAAAACACAATAAAACATTGGCATTTTTAAAAATAACAAAGGAAATAAGTAATAACTCGATTGTCGCTGTCAAATTTGCGGCAAATAGCTAGAATGTGTCATCAACATGTGTTGTCACTTTAGTGTATCAGTATGTGGACTTAAATTATGGAATGGATTAAGCCAGGGGTGTCCAAACTTTTTCCACAGAGGGCCGCACACGGAAGAATTTAAGCATGCGGGGGCCATGGTGATATTTTTTATTTTTAAACCGTAACAAAATATATAGATTTTTTTTTTTTTTAATCCTTAGGGCTCCTGGGGAGCATAGAGGTTCTCAGTAACTAAAATGTTAAAAATAAATCAAATTATTATTATTATTATTTATTTAATGCTTACAGTAAATCTCTATATCAACTTGAGGTTGATATAAAGTAAAACAAATAAGGTTTTATGCCTTCTCTGTCAAAGACAACTTTGTTTTTTATAGTAAAACTGAAATATGTACTTTATTGATTCCTTCAGGAGAGTTCCTTTATTGAGCAATTAAAGCCCTCAAAGATCAACAATGCAGGACACCATTGATTTTAATTATTTAATAGTTTTGAGTAATCACAGTGAAAAGTTAAATAAAATCCTAATAAATATATTTGAGATCCAAAAGGTTCCCCACTCATAAAGTGATACATTTTTTATTAGTTTTTTTTTTTTTTAACTTTTAACACTTAAATTTCAAGATCAACTTCCGATATAACTGTCTATTTTAAGTTTTAACTATTATTTTGTTTGTTTTATCCTCTTTTGTCAAAACTTTGATGTTTTTATATGGCAACCACACAATATATCCAATATTGTTTCCACATAAAACATTTTAAAGTGATAATTTTTAAGTAATCATTCATTATAACATAGATTTGTTTGTCTTTTTTTTTTTGAGCAATGGAAAAAATAAAAAATAAAGACAAAAAAAAACTGCCTTTGTTTCAACATTGCCACTTTTCCTCATTAGATTTCACCTCATTCCACTTTTTTTATATGTTTATTTTTTATTTTTGCAATACTATCAATTTTGCAATTTTTGAATGTGTGGCGGGCCGGTAAACGATTAGCTGCGGGCCGCAAATGGCCCCAGGGCCACACTTTGGACACCCCTGGATTAAGCAAAGAAATCAAACAATGTACTAAAATGATCCAATTCAGACAACTTTTCAAACTTACAGTGTTTACAAAGTACTAAGAAGAAGAACCATGATAAACATACTGAAGTTATTGATAATCTTATTTATCTCACCATATGAAGTATAACTTACTTCACTGATTCTTTTTTTAGTTATTTTATTTTATGTTTTAATTTTTTTACTCATGGAGTATATTTCGAATACATTTAGAACAGGAAGTGAATACAAGTGTTAGCAACTGTAAAGGAAAAGGCGTAGGATTAAATAAGCTCTGCTTCTTCCTACTCCTTTTCGAACATGTTGAAAAGAAAAAAACTGGAAATTGTTATGTATCATCTTGTATGCATGCATGTTCGAAATAAACTCAAAAAACATAAAGATCTCTATTGCCGGCCAAATTGATAAAATTTATATCGTCTATATCAGCGGTTCTCAAATGGGGGTACTTGAAGGTATCCCAAGGGGTACGTGAGATTTTTTTTAAATATTCTAAAAATAGCAACAATTCAAAAATCCTTTATAAATATATTTATTGAATAATACTTTAACAAAATATGAGTGTAAATTCATAAACTGTGAAAAGAAATACAACAATGCAATATTCAGTGTTGACAGCTAGATTTTTTATGGACATGTTCCATAAATATTGATGTTAAAGATTTCTTTTTTTGTGAAGAAGGGTTTAGAATTAAGTTGATGAATCCAGATGGATCTCTATTACAATCCCCAAAGAGGGCACTTTAAGTTGATGATTACTTGTATGTGTAGAAATCTTTATTTATAATTGAATCACTTGTTTCTTTTTCAACAAGTTTTTAGTTATTTTTATATATTTTTTTCCAAATATTTCAAGAAAGACCACTACGAATAAGCAATATTTTGCACTGTTATACAATTTAATGAATCAGAAACTGATGACGTAGTGCTGTATTTTACTTCTTTATCTCTTTTTTTCAACCAAAAATGCTTTGCTCTGATTAGGGGGTACTTGAATTAAAAAAATGTTAACAGGGGGTACATCACTGAAAAAAAGTTGAGAACCACTGTTGTATATCATGCAACCCTAAGCTTTACTGTAGGATAGCAGTTGTAATTGCAAATGTTTTTTTGGAAGCGGTAGTTTACAGGTTTAAGCTTCCTTCCAGGCCTCAGGAAAGGAAATGAGTCATTGCTCCAGTGAAATCCCCCATTGTGATGTCAGGCAAAGAAAAAGGTTGTCCAAACAGATGTCATGTTTAAATCCATGTCGCAACAGGATATTTGCTTCGTCTGTCATTTTTATTTTACAGAGTATCTGGATGCTTGTTTTCCCTTCTACTAATGTACTGCTGGATTGAACGAGCGTCTGTCCAGTATTTGTCATTCACTGTATTTATTCTTCTTCCCCAGCAACTGGACCTGCACTCATGTCCAAAGCCAATCGTCTTCATCCTCCACTCCTTCCTCTCAGCTAAGATCTCCCGACTGGGCTTAGTGGCCTGACTGCAACCCCAAACAAATGGGCTGAGTGGCCTGACTGCAACCCCAAACGACTGGGCTTAGTGGCCTGACTGCAACCCCAAACGACTGGGCTTAGTGGCCTGACTGCAACCCCAAACGACTGGGATTAGTGGCCTGACTGCAACCCCAAACGACTGGGCTAAGTGGCCGGACTACAACCCCAAACGACTGGGCTTAGTGGCCTGACTGCAACCCCAAACGACTGGGCTTTGTGGCCTGACTGCAACCCCAAACGACTGGGCTTAGTGGCCTGACTGCAACCCCAAACGACTGGGCTTAGTGGCCTGACTGCAACCCCAAACGACTGGGCTTAGTGGCCTGACTGCAACCCCGAACGACTGGGCTTAGTGGCCTGACTGCAACCCCAAACGACTGGGCTTAGTGGCCTGACTGCAACCCCAAACAAATGGGCTTAGTGGCCTGACTGCAACCCCAAACGACTGGGCTTAGTGGCCTGACTGCAACCCCAAACAAATGGGCTTAGTGGCCTGTCTGTAACCCCAAACGACTGGGCTTAGTGGCCTGTCTATAAACCAAACGACTGGGCTTAGTGGCCTGACTGCAACCCCAAACGACTGGGATTAGTGGCCTGACTGCAACCCCAAACGACTAGGCTAAGTGGCCGGACTACAACCCCAAACGACTGGGCTTAGTGGCCTGACTGCAACCCCAAACGACTGGGCTTTGTGGCCTGACTGCAACCCCAAACGACTGGGCTTAGTGGCCTGACTGCAACCCCAAACGACTGGGCTAAGTGGCCGGACTACAACCCCAAACGACTGGGCTTAGTGGCCTGACTGCAACCCCAAACGACTGGGCTTAGTGGCCTGACTGCAACCCCGAACGACTGGGCTTAGTGGCCTGACTGCAACCCCAAACGACTGGGCTTAGTGGCCTGACTGCAACCCCAAACAAATGGGCTTAGTGGCCTGACTGCAACCCCAAACGACTGGGCTTAGTGGCCTGACTGCAACCCCAAACAAATGGGCTGAGTGGCCTGTCTGTAACCCCAAACGACTGGGCTTAGTGGCCTGTCTATAAACCAAACGACTGGGCTTAGTGGCCTGACTGCAACCCCAAACGACTGGGCTTAGTGGCCTGACTGCAACCCCAAACGACTGGGCTAAGTGGCCTGACTGCAACCCCAAACGACTGGCCTTAGTGGCCTGACTGCAACCCCAAACGACTGGGCTTAGTGGCCTGACTGCAACCCCAAACAAATGGGCTTAGTGGCTTGACTGCAACCCCAAACGACTGGGCTTAGTGGCTTGACTGCAACCCCAAACAAATGGGCTTAGTGGCCTGACTGCAACCCCAAACGACTGGGCTTAGTGGCCTGTCTGTAACCCCAAACGACTGGGCTTAGTGGCCTGTCTATAACCCCAAACGACTGGGCTTAGTGGCCTGACTGCAACCCCAAACAAATGGGCTTAGTGGCTTGACTGCAACCCCAAACGACTGGGCTTAGTGGCCTGACTGCAACCCCAAACAAATGGGCTTAGTGGCCTGACTGCAACCCCAAACAAATGGGCTTAGTGGCCTGTCTGTAACCCCAAACGACTGGGCTTAGTGGCCTGTCTATAACCCCAAACGACTGGGCTTAGTGGCCTGACTGCAACCTCAAACGACTGGGCTTAGTGGCCTGACTGCAACCCCAAACAAATGGGCTTAGTGGCTTGACTGCAACCCCAAACGACTGGGCTTAGTGGCCTGTCTGTAACCCCAAACGACTGGGCTTAGTGGCCTGACTGCAACCCCAAACGACTGGGCTTAGTGGCCTGACTGCAACCCCAAACGACTGGGCTAAGTGGCCGGACTACAACCCCAAACGACTGGGCTTAGTGGCCTGACTGCAACCCCAAACGACTGGGCTTTGTGGCCTGACTGCAACCCCAAACGACTGGGCTTAGTGGCCTGACTGCAACCCCAAACGACTGGGCTTAGTGGCCTGACTGCAACCCCAAACGACTGGGCTTAGTGGCCTGACTGCAACCCCAAACGACTGGGCTTAGTGACCTGACTGCAACCCCAAACGACTGGGCTTAGTGGCCTGACTGCAACCCCAAACAAATGGGCTTAGTGGCCTGACTGCAACCCCAAACGACTGGGCTTAGTGGCCTGACTGCAACCCCAAACAAATGGGCTTAGTGGCCTGTCTGTAACCCCAAACGACTGGGCTTAGTGGCCTGTCTATAACCCAAACGACTGGGCTTAGTGGCCTTTCTGTAACCCCAAACGACTGGGCTTAGTGGCCTGTCTATAACCCCAAACGACTGGGCTTAGTGGCCTGACTGCAACCCCAAACAAATGGGCTTAGTGGCTTGACTGCAACCCCAAACGACTGGGCTTAGTGGCCTGACTGCAACCCCAAACAAATGGGCTTAGTGGCCTGACTGCAACCTCAAACGACTGGGCTTAGTGGCCTGACTGCAACCCCAAACAAATGGGCTTAGTGGCCTGTCTGTAACCCCAAACGACTGGGCTTAGTGGCCTGTCTGTAACCCCAAATGACTGGGCTTAGTGGCCTGACTGCAACCCCAAACGACTGGGCTTAGTGGCCTGACTGCAACCCCAAACGACTGGGCTAAGTGGCCTGACTGCAACCCCAAACGACTGGCCTTAGTGGCCTGACTGCAACCCCAAACGACTGGGCTTAGTGGCCTGACTGCAACCCCAAACGACTGGGCTTAGTGGCCTGACTGCAACCCCAAACAAATGGGCTTAGTGGCCTGACTGCAACCCCAAACGACTGGGCTTAGTGGCCTGACTGCAACCCCAAACGACTGGGCTTTGTGGCCTGACTGCAACCCCAAACAAATGGGCTTAGTGGCCTGTCTGTAACCCCAAACGACTGGGCTTAGTGGCCTGTCTATAACCCCAAACGACTGGGCTTAGTGGCCTGTCTGTAACCCCAAACGACTGGGCTTAGTGGCCTGACTGCAACCCCAAACGACTGGGCTTAGTGGCCTGACTGCAACCCCAAACGACTGGGCTAAGTGGCCGGACTACAACCCCAAACGACTGGGCTTAGTGGCCTGACTGCAACCCCAAACGACTGGGCTTTGTGGCCTGACTGCAACCCCAAACGACTGGGCTTAGTGGCCTGACTGCAACCCCAAACGACTGGGCTTAGTGGCCTGACTGCAACCCCAAACGACTGGGCTTAGTGGCCTGACTGCAACCCCAAACGACTGGGCTTAGTGGCCTGACTGCAACCCCAAACGACTGGGCTTAGTGGCCTGACTGCAACCCCAAACAAATGGGCTTAGTGGCCTGACTGCAACCCCAAACGACTGGGCTTAGTGGCCTGACTGCAACCCCAAACAAATGGGCTTAGTGGCCTGTCTGTAACCCCAAACGACTGGGCTTAGTGGCCTGTCTATAACCCAAACGACTGGGCTTAGTGGCCTGACTGCAACCCCAAACGACTGGGCTTAGTGGCCTGACTGCAACCCCAAACGACTGGGCTAAGTGGCCTGACTGCAACCCCAAACGACTGGCCTTAGTGGCCTGACTGCAACCCCAAACGACTGGGCTTAGTGGCCTGACTGCAACCCCAAACAAATGGGCTTAGTGGCTTGACTGCAACCCCAAACGACTGGGCTTAGTGGCTTGACTGCAACCCCAAACAAATGGGCTTAGTGGCCTGACTGCAACCCCAAACGACTGGGCTTAGTGGCCTGTCTGTAACCCCAAACGACTGGGCTTAGTGGCCTGTCTATAACCCCAAACGACTGGGCTTAGGGGCCTGACTGCAACCCCAAAAAAATGGGCTTAGTGGCTTGACTGCAACCCCAAACGACTGGGCTTAGTGGCCTGACTGCAACCCCAAACAAATGGGCTTAGTGGCCTGACTGCAACCCCAAACAAATGGGCTTAGTGGCCTGTCTGTAACCCCAAACGACTGGGCTTAGTGGCCTGTCTGTAACCCCAAACGACTGGGCTTAGTGGCCTGACTGCAACCTCAAACGACTGGGCTTAGTGGCCTGACTGCAACCCCAAACAAATGGGCTTAGTGGCTTGACTGCAACCCCAAACGACTGGGCTTAGTGGCCTGACTGCAACCCCAAACAACTGGGCTTAGTGGCCTGACTGCAACCCCAAACGACTGGCCTTAGTGGCCTGTCTGCAACCCCAAACGACTGGGCTTAGTGGCCTGACTGGAACCCCAAACGACTGGGTTTAGTGGCTTGACTGCAACCCCAAACAAATGGGCTTAGTGGCCTGACTGCAACCCCAAACAAATGGGCTTAGTGGCCTGACTGCAACCCCAAACAAATGGGCTTAGTGGCCTGACTGCAACCCCAAACGACTGGGCTTAGTGGTCTGACTGCAACCCCAAACGACTGGGCTAAGTGGCCTGACTGCAACCCCAAACGACTGGCCTTAGTGGCCTGACTGCAACCCCAAACGACTGGGCTTAGTGGCCTGACTGCAACCCCAAACAAATGGGCTTAGTGGCCTGACTGCAACCCCAAACGACTGGGCTTAGTGGCCTGTCTGTAACCCCAAACGACTGGGCTTAGTGGCCTGACTGCAACCCCAAACGACTGGGCTAAGTGGCCTGACTGCAACCCCAAACGACTGGCCTTAGTGGCCTGACTGCAACCCCAAACGACTGGCCTTAGTGGCCTGACTGCAACCCCAAACGACTGGGCTTAGTGGCCTGACTGGAACCCCAAACGACTGGGCTTAGTGGCCTGTCTGCAACCCCAAACGACTGGGCTTAGTGGCCTGACTGCAACCCGAAACGACTGGGCTAAGTGGCCTGACTGCAACCCCAAACGACTGGGCTTAGTGGCCTGACTGCAACCCCAAATGACTGGACTTAGTGGCCTGACTGCAACCCCAAACGACTGGGCTTAGTGGCCTGACTGCAACCCCAAACAGATGGGCTTAGTGGCCTGACGGCAACCCCAAACGACTGGGCTTAGTGGCCTGTCTGTAACCCCAAACGACTGGGCTTAGTGGCCTGTCTGTAACCCCAAATGACTGGGCTTAGTGGCCTGACTGCAACCCCAAACGACTGGGCTTAGTGGCCTGACTGCAACCCCAAACGACTGGGCTAAGTGGCCTGACTGCAACCCCAAACGACTGGCCTTAGTGGCCTGACTGCAACCCCAAACGACTGGGCTTAGTGGCCTGACTGCAACCCCAAACGACTGGGCTAAGTGGCCTGACTGCAACCCCAAACGACTGGCCTTAGTGGCCTGACTGCAACCCCAAACGACTGGCCTTAGTGGCCTGACTGCAACCCCAAACGACTGGGCTTAGTGGCCTGACTGCAACCCCAAACGACTGGGCTTAGTGGCCTGTCTGCAACCCCAAACGACTGGGCTTAGTGGCCTGACTGCAACCCCAAACGACTGGGCTAAGTGGCCTGACTGCAACCCCAAACGACTGGACTTAGTGGCCTGACTGCAACCCCAAACGACTGGGCTTAGTGGCCTGACTGCAACCCCAAACGACTGGGCTTAGTCGCCTGTCTGCAACCCCAAACGACTGGGCTTAGTGGCCTGACTGCAACCCCAAACGACTGGGCTTAGTGGCCCGACTGCAACCCCAAACGACTGGGCTTAGTGGCCCGACTGCAACCCCAAACGACTGGGCTTTGTGGCCCGACATCAACCCCAAACAACTGGGCTTAGTGGCCCGACTGCAACCCCAAACGACTGGCCTTAGTGGCCCGACTGCAACCCCAAACGACTGGGCTTAGTGGCCTGACTGCAACCCCAAACGACTGGGCTTAGTGGCCTGTCTGCAACCCCAAACGACTGGGCTTAGTGGCCTGACTGCAACCCCAAACGACTGGGCTAAGTGGCCTGACTGCAACCCCAAACGACTGGACTTAGTGGCCTGACTGCAACCCCAAACGACTGGGCTTAGTGGCCTGACTGCAACCCCAAACGACTGGGCTTAGTGGCCTGTCTGCAACCCCAAACGACTGGGCTTAGTGGCCTGACTGCAACCCCAAACGACTGGGCTTAGTGGCCTGTCTGCAACCCCAAACGACTGGGCTTAGTGGCCTGACTGCAACCCCAAACGACTGGGCTTAGTGGCCTGACTGCAACCCCAAACGACTGGGCTTAGTGGCCTGACTGCAACCCCAAACGACTGGGCTTAGTCGCCTGTCTGCAACCCCAAACGACTGGGCTTAGTGGCCCGACTGCAACCCCAAACGACTGGGCTTAGTGGCCCGACTGCAACCCCAAACGACTGGGCTTAGTGGCCCGACTGCAACCCCAAACGACTGGGCTTTGTGGCCCGACATCAACCCCAAACAACTGGGCTTAGTGGCCCGACTGCAACCCCAAACGACTGGCCTTAGTGGCCCGACTGCAACCCCAAACGACTGGGCTTAGTGGCCCGACTGCAACCCCAAACGACTGGGCTTAGTGGCCTGACTGCAACCCCAAACGACTGGGCTTAGTGGCCCGACTGCAACCCCAAACGACTGGGCTTAGTGGCCCGACTGCAACCCCAAACGACTGGGCTTTGTGGCCCGACATCAACCCCAAACAACTGGGCTTAGTGGCCCGACTGCAACCCCAAACGACTGGCCTTAGTGGCCCGACTGCAACCCCAAACGACTGGGCTTAGTGGCCTGACTGCAACCCCAAACGACTGGGCTTAGTGGCCTGTCTGCAACCCCAAACGACTGGGCTTAGTGGCCTGACTGCAACCCCAAACGACTGGGCTAAGTGGCCTGACTGCAACCCCAAACGACTGGACTTAGTGGCCTGACTGCAACCCCAAACGACTGGGCTTAGTGGCCTGACTGCAACCCCAAACGACTGGGCTTAGTGGCCTGTCTGCAACCCCAAACGACTGGGCTTAGTGGCCTGACTGCAACCCCAAACGACTGGGCTTAGTGGCCTGTCTGCAACCCCAAACGACTGGGCTTAGTGGCCTGACTGCAACCCCAAACGACTGGGCTTAGTGGCCTGACTGCAACCCCAAACGACTGGGCTTAGTGGCCTGACTGCAACCCCAAACGACTGGGCTTAGTCGCCTGTCTGCAACCCCAAACGACTGGGCTTAGTGGCCCGACTGCAACCCCAAACGACTGGGCTTAGTGGCCCGACTGCAACCCCAAACGACTGGGCTTAGTGGCCCGACTGCAACCCCAAACGACTGGGCTTTGTGGCCCGACATCAACCCCAAACAACTGGGCTTAGTGGCCCGACTGCAACCCCAAACGACTGGGCTTAGTGGCCTGACTGCAACCCCAAACGACTGGGCTTAGTGGCCTGACTGCAACCCCAAACGACTGGGCTTAGTGGCCTGTCTGCAACCCCAAACGACTGGACTTAGTGGCCTGACTGCAACCCCAAACGACTGGGCTTAGTGGCCTGACTGCAACCCCAAACGACTGGGCTTAGTGGCCTGTCTGCAACCCCAAACGACTGGGCTTAGTGGCCTGACTGCAACCCCAAACGACTGGGCTAAGTGGCCTGACTGCAACCCCAAACGACTGGACTTAGTGGCCTGACTGCAACCCCAAACGACTGGGCTTAGTGGCCTGACTGCAACCCCAAACGACTGGGCTTAGTCGCCTGTCTGCAACCCCAAACGACTGGGCTTAGTGGCCTGACTGCAACCCCAAACGACTGGGCTTAGTGGCCCGACTGCAACCCCAAACGACTGGGCTTAGTGGCCCGACTGCAACCCCAAACGACTGGGCTTTGTGGCCCGACATCAACCCCAAACAACTGGGCTTAGTGGCCCGACTGCAACCCCAAACGACTGGCCTTAGTGGCCCGACTGCAACCCCAAACGACTGGGCTTAGTGGCCTGACTGCAACCCCAAACGACTGGGCTTAGTGGCCTGTCTGCAACCCCAAACGACTGGGCTTAGTGGCCTGACTGCAACCCCAAACGACTGGGCTAAGTGGCCTGACTGCAACCCCAAACGACTGGACTTAGTGGCCTGACTGCAACCCCAAACGACTGGGCTTAGTGGCCTGACTGCAACCCCAAACGACTGGGCTTAGTGGCCTGTCTGCAACCCCAAACGACTGGGCTTAGTGGCCTGACTGCAACCCCAAACGACTGGGCTTAGTGGCCTGTCTGCAACCCCAAACGACTGGGCTTAGTGGCCTGACTGCAACCCCAAACGACTGGGCTTAGTGGCCTGACTGCAACCCCAAACGACTGGGCTTAGTGGCCTGACTGCAACCCCAAACGACTGGGCTTAGTCGCCTGTCTGCAACCCCAAACGACTGGGCTTAGTGGCCCGACTGCAACCCCAAACGACTGGGCTTAGTGGCCCGACTGCAACCCCAAACGACTGGGCTTAGTGGCCCGACTGCAACCCCAAACGACTGGGCTTTGTGGCCCGACATCAACCCCAAACAACTGGGCTTAGTGGCCCGACTGCAACCCCAAACGACTGGCCTTAGTGGCCCGACTGCAACCCCAAACGACTGGGCTTAGTGGCCCGACTGCAACCCCAAACGACTGGGCTTAGTGGCCTGACTGCAACCCCAAACGACTGGGCTTAGTGGCCCGACTGCAACCCCAAACGACTGGGCTTAGTGGCCCGACTGCAACCCCAAACGACTGGGCTTTGTGGCCCGACATCAACCCCAAACAACTGGGCTTAGTGGCCCGACTGCAACCCCAAACGACTGGCCTTAGTGGCCCGACTGCAACCCCAAACGACTGGGCTTAGTGGCCTGACTGCAACCCCAAACGACTGGGCTTAGTGGCCTGTCTGCAACCCCAAACGACTGGGCTTAGTGGCCTGACTGCAACCCCAAACGACTGGGCTAAGTGGCCTGACTGCAACCCCAAACGACTGGACTTAGTGGCCTGACTGCAACCCCAAACGACTGGGCTTAGTGGCCTGACTGCAACCCCAAACGACTGGGCTTAGTGGCCTGTCTGCAACCCCAAACGACTGGGCTTAGTGGCCTGACTGCAACCCCAAACGACTGGGCTTAGTGGCCTGTCTGCAACCCCAAACGACTGGGCTTAGTGGCCTGACTGCAACCCCAAACGACTGGGCTTAGTGGCCTGACTGCAACCCCAAACGACTGGGCTTAGTGGCCTGACTGCAACCCCAAACGACTGGGCTTAGTCGCCTGTCTGCAACCCCAAACGACTGGGCTTAGTGGCCCGACTGCAACCCCAAACGACTGGGCTTAGTGGCCCGACTGCAACCCCAAACGACTGGGCTTAGTGGCCCGACTGCAACCCCAAACGACTGGGCTTTGTGGCCCGACATCAACCCCAAACAACTGGGCTTAGTGGCCCGACTGCAACCCCAAACGACTGGCCTTAGTGGCCCGACTGCAACCCCAAACGACTGGGCTTAGTGGCCCGACTGCAACCCCAAACGACTGGGCTTAGTGGCCTGTCTGCAACCCCAAACGACTGGGCTTAGTGGCCTGACTGCAACCCCAAACGACTGGGCTAAGTGGCCTGACTGCAACCCCAAACGACTGGACTTAGTGGCCTGACTGCAACCCCAAACGACTGGGCTTAGTGGCCTGACTGCAACCCCAAACGACTGGGCTTAGTGGCCTGTCTGCAACCCCAAACGACTGGGCTTAGTGGCCTGACTGCAACCCCAAACGACTGGGCTTAGTGGCCTGTCTGCAACCCCAAACGACTGGGCTTAGTGGCCTGACTGCAACCCCAAACGACTGGGCTTAGTGGCCTGACTGCAACCCCAAACGACTGGGCTTTGTGGCCCGACTGCAACCCCAAACAACTGGGCTTAGTGGCGTCACTGCAACCCCAAACGACTGGGCTTAGTGGACTGACTGCAACCCCAAACGGATGTTGGACGTCCGCATCTGTGCAGTTCGACCCCTCTAAGTCTGAGACCCAGGCTGAATGTAGCATCTTTCTCTTCTGAAACCACCAGTCAAGATAACAACCAGATATTTGCTACAAACTGGACCATAAAGTCACGAATGTACACAACAACTAGGCATTGCTGACATTCACAACAAAGATTCACTGTAATTTCACTGATGATTCCTTTTTTTCCGTTAATTTATTCACTATCATCTTTATGAGAACACTAGAGTGTAAAAACTATTGTTAGCATCAACCACACTGGCTCTGATTATACGACAACAAAATGCAAATCCACATTAAGTAATTTCTTCAAAATCATTCGGAAACCATTTGTGCTGTTACATTACTAAGTCTATTATATTTTTGTCGCTTTAACTACTGGTATTAGCAACCTAATGACCACAAGAACACATTAGCAACTCAGAAATCTTGCATTCTGAATCTAGCTGTACAGTAATGATTAAAACAATTATATATGTTTAAGACTAAGACTATTTCACCCAGATTATAAGCACAACTGACTAATATTTGTATAGTTTTACAGTTTCTGCAATAAACCGATATGTTGCAAAGCCAAGCCAATGCTAAGGAGTTTGACCCTTTTGTAGCACTTCATTATCTATACAGGTCATACATTTCAAATAATAATTTGAAAAGTCTATAATTAAAGATTTAACTGTTTCCGATCATGAACTGTGTTTTTCACCTGGAAAAGAGACCTTACCCTTTAGCTAATTATTGTCACTACTAATAAATTATCTTTTTTGGTTACAGTGGAACCTCAAACGTCAAACAGAATCAACTTATTTGATTGTCAAACCTTAAAAAATAACTCATTCAAGACTCAAATGGTCGACCTAATGAAATATTGATTTATTGTTAGTTTGAACTTTTTTGGTCTAACAAGTTTAAAGATAATTCAACTACTGAAATAAAGTGCTTACCCCAGGGGTTTCCAAAGTGCGGCCCGGGGGCCATTTGCGGCCCGCAGCTAATTATTTAGTGGCCCGCCACACATTCTGGAAATGCTATTGCAAAAATAAGAAAATAAAAACACTAAAAAAGTAGAATGAGGTGACATCTAACGGGGAAAAGTTGCAATTTTGACACAAAGCTGCCATGCAGGCTGTTTGTTTTTCTTTTATTTTTCTTTATTTTGCTCTTATTGCCAATGCTAAAAAAAAATGTTTAAAAAGTAATTTTTTTTTTTCAATGAATTATTGACCTATTTAAGGCTCCAATTACTTCAAATATTTCACTTTATAATGTTTTATGTGGAAATATTATGTGCATATACTGTGTGGTTGCCATATAAAAACAGTGTTTTTATTGACAAAAGAGCATAAAACCAACAAAATAATAGTTCAAACGTAAAATCAACAGATATATCTGAAATTGACCTCGTAACTTAAGTGTTGAAAGTAAAACAAAGAATAATAAAAATGTATCACTTTATGAGTGGACCCCAAAGATATTTAGTGGGATTTTATTTATAAATTTGTTCACTGTGATTACTCAAAAATAATAATACATTTAAATTAATGGTGTCCTGCATTATTGATCTTTTTAGGGCTCCAATTACTTCAGATCAAACATTGCTTTCTGAATGTTTTGGGCAATGGGGAAAATACTGCATATTTCAGTTTTACTATAAAAAAACAAAGTTGTCTTTGACTGAAAAGGCATAAAACATTTTTTATTTATTTATTTTTTTACTTTATGTCAACCTGAAGTTGATGAAGAGATTTACTGTAAGTGTTACATGAAAAATGAAAATAATAATTTGACTTATTTTTAACATGTTAATGACGGAGACCCTCTATGGTCCCTGGGAGTCCTAAAGGTAAAAAAAAATAAATAAATCCATATATTTTGTTATGGTTTGAAAATGAAAAATATCAAAACGTCCCCCGCTTGTTTTATTTTTTCTGTGTGTGGCCCTCAGTGGAAAAAGTTTGGACACCCCTGGCTTACCCTATTGAAGACAAGCCATGTATGACAGAGGTAACAGGGAGGGGTTTGCAAAGTGATTCCTACACCTAGTGGTGTTTTCTAGGTACTGCTGAATTAAATGGGCGTCTGTAAGTCAGCTCAAAAACAGGTACAGTATTACGCTGATGTGCGGTAGAAGAAATCCATACTCAACATGGCATAAGCATATCAATAATTGAATCATTCTTACAACTCAATCATTTATCACATATCTGCTTTTTATGGTTAAAGTACCACTGATAGTCACACACACTAGGTGTGGTGAAATTATTGTCTGCGGTTGACCCATCCCCTTGATCACCCCCTGATGGAGGGAGCAGTGAGCAGCAGCGGTGGCCACGCTCAGGAATCCTTTTGGTGATTTTACTCCCAATTCCAACCCTTGATGCTGACTGCCAAGCAGGGGAGGTAACGGGTCCCATTTTTTATTGTCTTTATCACATTTGTCCTTTTGACCATCAACTGTACCCTTTTGTGGTGGCGTCATAAAAAATCAAAAAAAACTTTAAAGTATAAGCCCAACACACTTGTTGCATTATTCCATCAACTCAGTAAAGCTGAGGAACGCGGAAGCCACATTGGATGTTTCTCGTAAGCTTACGATATTATGCTTTTTGACAATTTTATGAGGTACTGAATTTGTTATTGTTATTTTTTGTTATGTGTAAGTCAAACAAAATATATTCTTGAAATATTTCACTGTGTCGTAACGAGTTTCACTTTCTAGATTGAATTACTAAAATAAATTCACTTTAAAGATGTTCAAATGTATTTGTATTTGTTAGCAGTGTCCCGATTCAATACTGATATCGAATATTAGTACAAGCAGTCCTGCAGCACATTTACTTGTGCAAAACTGGACAACCAGTTGCCATCTAAATGTCCTCCAATAAGCACACGAGGTTGGTAAAGTTTGATCATATTACGCCTATACTGGCTCACCTGCACTGGCTTCCTGTGCACTTAAGATGTGACTTTAAGGTTTTACTACTTACGTATAAAATACTACACGGTCTAGCTCCATCCTATCTTGCCGATTGTATTGCACCATATGTCCCGGCAAGATATCTGCGTTTAAGGACTCCGGCTTGTTAGTGATTCCCAAAGCCCAAAAAAAGTCTGCGGGCTATAGAGCGTTTTCCGTTCGGGCTCCAGTACTCTGGAATGCCCTCCCGGTAACAGTTCGAGATGCCACCTCAGTAGAAGCATTTAAGTCTCACCTTAAAACTCATTTGTATACTTTAGCCTTTAAATAGACTCCCTTTTTAGACCAGTTGATCTGCCGTTTCTTTTCTTTTTCTTCTATGTCCCACTCTCCCTTGTGGAGGGGGTCCAGTCCGATCCGGTGGCCATGTACTGCTTGCCTGTGTATCGGCTGGGAACATCTCTGCGATGCTGATCCGCCTCCGCTTGGGATGGTTTCCTGCTGGCTCCGCTGTGAACGGGACTCTCGCTGCTGTGTTGGATCCGCTTTGGACTGGACTCTCGCGACTGTGTTGGATCCATTGTGGATTGAACTTTCACAGTATCATGTTAGACCCGCTCGACATCCATTGCTTTCCTCCTCTCTAAGGTTCTCATAGTCATCATTGTCACCGACGTCCCACTGGGTCATTATTGTCACCGATGTCCCACTGGGTGTGAGTTTCCCCTGCCCTTATGTGGGCCTACCGAGGATGTCGTGGTGGTTTGTGCAGCCCTTTGAGACACTAGTGATTTAGGGCTATATAAGTAAACATTGATTGATTGATTGATGGTCTTTTTGTACCTTAGTCATATCATTTACAAAAGGTAGACATGGTAGACTTGCGGCTACTAAGAGCTACACAACAGTTAAGCACACACATTAAACATACAGTACGTAACAACTGTCCTTGATTTAATAACAATGACATTCGACAACATAAACCAGCATCAAATACTTAGGTATGGATATTACTTACACATACACAGACTCCAAGGCAGAAGCGTACTAGAACGCATCCAGTAACAAACGTGTCTGCATCATTCAATTTACTCCATTTTGACCTTAACTTATTGAATTATTGTGGCCACTGAATAGAGAAAACATTTTTGCAAATTTGCAGAAGTATATATGTTGTAAATTGTAAATATTAGTTGTTGTTCTTTTAGTATTTAAAAAAATATATATACTATATATATTTTTATATCTTCTTTTGACCAAACGTTTTCTAACATTCAACACTACAAAATCATATACACACACACACACACATATATATATATATATATATATATATATATATATATATATATATATATATACATACATATATATATATATATATATATATATATATATATATATATACACATATATATGTGTGTGTGTGTATATATGTACGTATATATATGTGCATGTGTGTATATATATATATATATATATATACACACACACACATATATATATACATATATATGTGTGTGTGTGTATATATATGTACGTATATATATGTGTAGATATATATATATATATATATATATATATATATGCACTCTGCACTCCATTTTGGCAGACAAGTTCCGCTTCTTCGTTCGTGGATGGCACAGCAATCCCATCTATCACTGGGAAACCGTATAAGAGCCTTGGCAAGATCTTCGACTGCAGTCTCAGGGATACTGCAGCAATCCAAATGACCATCAAGGAGTTGGAGACCTGGTTATCAGCTGTAGATAAGTGATAAGTCTGGTTTACCTGGTCGGTTTAAGGCGTGGATTTACCAGCATTGGGTCCGGATACTCTGGCCTCTGTTGATGTATGAGGTTCCTCTATCAACAGTGGAGACTTTGGAGAGGAAGCTCAGCAGCTCCTTCCACCAATGGATGGGCTTTCCACGCAGCCTGTGCAGGAAGACCAACAAACTCCAGCTCCCTTTCAGCAGCCTGGATGAGGAGTTCAGGATCTCTCGCACTAGGGAGGCTTTGCTCTATCGGGACTCCAAGGACTCTAAAGTGGTATCAGTGGGCATCGTGGTGCGAACTAGCAGGAAGTGGAGAGCTCTGGTAAGCCTGGAGGTAGCTGAGTCTTGGCTAAGACATAGGGTCCTGGTGGGCACGGTGGCAACAGGCCATGCTGGACTGGGTGTCTTTCCCCAACCTCGCTACGAGAAGGCACGTGGTAAGGACAAACGCCAGCCAGTCCTAAAGGAGGTGCGTGCAGAAGTTGAGGAGGAATGAACCATCAGAATGGTGGGCATGCAGTAGCAGGGAGCATGGACAAGGTGGGAGCGTGCACTGAAGAGGAAGGTGACCTGGTCTGAGATCAGGCTGGCAGAACCCCAGCGCATTAAGTTTATGGTTCAAGCTGTCTATGACATCCTACCCAGCCCAGCCAATCTCCATCTTTGGGGCATGAATGACTCTCCAGCCTGTGCGCTGTGCTCCAAAAAGTGCTCGCTGGAGCACATCCTAAACAGCTGCTCTAAAGCTCTGGGGCCACGACCAAGTGCCGAAGACAGTTGCTAAAGCCATAGCCAAAAAACAACAGCAGCAAGCAAAAATTTGGCAAAACGAGAATCGCCTTTGTCAGGGCTGGAGAGCAGTCAAAGTCACAGCCCAAACTAGCAGAGGGGCTCCTCACCTCAGCATTGGACTGGGATCTACGTGTGGACCTGGGCAAGCACGTAATGTTTCCAGACTATTTTACAACAACTTTGTTGAGGCTAGACATCTTTCTTTCGTCAGCATCTTCACGGCAGGGGATACTGATAGAGCTGACAGTTATTTGGGAGGATTGCATAAAGGAGGCGAAAGAGCGGAAGCGGTCAAAGTACCAGGAGCTAGTCAAGCAATGCCGAAGAGGAGGCTGGAAGGCACACTGAGCCCATTGAAGTGTGGTGTAGAGACTTTGCTGGCCGCTCACTGTGCAAGGTCTTCACACTACTTGGCATCACAGGTGCTGGGAAAAGGAAGGCCATCTAGGCCACCATGGAGGCAACAGAGAGAGCCTCTAGATGGCTTTGGATCAGGAGAAGCCATCTGTGGTCAAATGCGCAAATGCTACTGGGACACAAGCTGGGGTCTGATCAACCCAGGCTGGGTCACCTGAGGGAGGGGGTATATTCAAGGCTGTTGTACCAGTATCAAATCAGAAGTAAAGGGGTTCTACAGGACACCCCCAGTGTGTGAACCACAAGCTATGGGCTGTAAATGACCCCCAATATCCCCCCTGCTTTTAAACGCTCACTGTGCTTTTGACTCGCATGATGATGGTTTGATTCCAAGTTTTAATGTTTATTCAGCTTTTCGGTTGGATTCCAAACCGTACATCTGTTGGATGTGTTTGACTTTGAAAGTTCCACTAAATTTAAAGTGATATGACCTGCATTGCTCTATATTTTCAAAAAATTATTGATAAGCAAACAAAAAACACCTCTGAGTCCGACACATTTCCATCCCAATGTACATTTTGTCAGAGTGACAGTGTGGTTATTGGAGGTGAGGTTGAATTTCAAAGTGCACCACTGCCTCCACCCTACACAAACAAAACATCATCAAAGTGTTGTTCAAGCAACCGCTGCATCTTACATTCACACTGACAACCAAAACCACGGACAAGGTGCAGGACTAAAATCATTACATGTTGTTTGGAGATCAATCACTAAGAAACAATCAAGCATCAGTGCAAAAACTGCACAGTCAGCACTTGTCCTTCGTGTGCCTTGACATTTTGAAATAACTGGTAGGATGAACGTGTGCCAACATTGTGACTAAGCGGCAGCCATTTAGATTTTTAAAGAGGTTTTTGTTGTGCAGTGTAAACCATGATAGTACTTCTACTATGTTTGCCATGCCATGTTCACTCATAAATGATAGGATTCTAAATAACGGTGTGTTTGTTTTAATTGGCCTTTCTTTAATGGGATGACTTTGACCCAACATACAGTTTCAACTGTAATGGTTAATTATTGAATAGGCTATACTTCACTAGGACACTTATACTGCTATATTATTATTGTTATTATATTACTATTTTTAAGGTCATAATAATCATACAATCACCTATTATTTTGTTAAAACTCAGTTCATTTATGGTCAGTTCATTTTGATTGTGAGCTTTATTCATTGGCACTAACTTGGAAATCCTTTGTACTTTTATTTGCAAGTAGTATTAAGGCTTCTCTGTAAACATAAATGTTAACTTTTCAGGAAGTAGGAAGTATTTTTTTTCCAGGAAACTATTTTAATGTGTGTAATTATTTGTCATAGGTTGATTGGCAACACTAAAATTGGCCCTAGTGTGTGAATGTGAGTGTGAATGTTGTCTGTCTATCTGTGTTGGCCCTGCGATGAGGTGGCGACTTGTCCAGGGTGTACCCCGCCTTCCGCCCGATTGTAGCTGAGATAGGCGCCAGCGCCCCCCGCGACCCCAAAAGGGAATAAGCCGTAGGAAATGGATGGATGGATTATTTGTCATGGAAACAATCACAATAAGGGGTTCATATAAATTATGTGACTTTTTACTCTTTGTTAAACTTTCTCAATAGTTTAGACTTGTGATAGAAGAGATGTCTTCTTTTTTTTTTTTTTATCAGGATTTTTTTCTCTTTCTAAATAAAGTCTCCCGACAGGGCGCTTTGAAACTCGCAGCTACACCACATCTCGGATTCAACCCTTTTTTAAAGCACATTCTACATGTTTTGGGCCGAAATTCAATGTGTATTTTATATGTATTACAGTACAGTATTTGTTTTCTTTTCTTTTGATTATGGTGTACACCGCCTTCGGCCCAAATGCAGCTGAGATAGTCTCCAGTGACCCCAAAAAGGGACTAGCGGTAGAAAAATGGATGGATGTTTTGAAGGTTTTTTTTTATCAAGCTGAGTTTCATTTCTGGCTAATCTTGACGCTACTGTATCATTAATAAGACTTTCCATTTTAGTCAAATTTTTTTTAGTATGAACTTCATCCTCAACTCTTGCCTTACTAGTAACACACATTTCCACATTTGTGAGTTTTAAAGCCAGCGACGTGGAACGGCAACAGCATTGGACATTCAGCGCTGCACTTGAAAAGACTACCTGAGATTGTTATAAACTATCAACGTGGCAATGAACTCAATAACACCTTTGATGTGATTGATGTGGAACAACATTACAGACAGGCAATGCTAACAACACAGGTAATGATGTAGCTGGACTGTCAAGTTGGCCAACTTCCTGCAGAAAAATTTGCATGGGTGGTTTCAGCACTGACTTCGAGGAATTAGTCAGGATGTGACAAAGTATTTCCACGTCCTGTCTGTGTTGTAGTCAGTGGCAGCGACAATTGGTAAGTACAGTAATCTACAATGGAAGCTACTAAATTGGGTGATAAAAAATGTAAAGATGATTATATGGCTGATATTTCATGTTTAGAGGGCCCTAATTACTGTATGTTAAAAAATAAAAGTGTATTTTGAAGGTCTTAAACTGTTTTTATACTGCAACTAGGATATTCAATTTAATAATAATAATCTTACTTTGTGGGAGAAGTGTTTATCATGTTCATGTGGTCCGAATGAACCAATATTAGAAGGATGACTTATAAGGATTTTATTTTCGTAAGAATTTGAAAAATCCCCAAACTATTACGGCTTTATACTCTTAGTGATACATTACATACATACATTTTATTATTGTGAAGTGTGGCTATAGTAATGTTCTGTAGTTACCGGTTATTCTATTACTTTGAACATGTTAATTCATGTTATGGACTTTTTTTTTTTTTAATAAGAGTGTTTTTTATGTAACTAAAAATAATGGTTTGTGGTTTAAGTTTATTTCAAACATGCATACAGATACAACATAATACTTCAAAATTTTCACTTTTATCTTAACATGTCCGAAAAGAAGTAGGAAGAATCAGATCTTATTTAATCCTACCCCTTTTTCATCCATCCATTTCCTACCGCTTATTCCCTTTGGGGTCGCGGGGACCCCTTTTTCATTTCAAATCAATTGCTAGCACATTTGATTCACTTTCTTTTCTCAATTCGTATTTGTACAGTAACCCCCATAAATAAGACATTTCTCAGAAAATATATAGTTGAATAAATTGTAATTAATGAAGCAAGATCAATAAGATTATCACTTTTCAATAAATTCAAAATGTTTATCAGTTATTTCCTTTACTGTATCATATTCGTACTTTGACTCCTTTGAATAGAATAGAAAGTACTTTATTGGTCCCGGGGGGAAATTCAGCACCACAGTTCGCTCACAATAAACAATAATAATAATAAAAAACATATGACATATATTATATATATCATATATGAATAATATAAATATATTCTACATTTAAGTGCAGTCAAGAAGGAACATATGCATTAGAACTTTGCTTAATCATTCCATAATTCAATTCCACATACTGATGTACTGAATGTTAGTGTTTTGTTTTTTTATGAAGGGGTACAGAGATGTGTTTTGATTAATGTTTTGTGCACATAGAAAGTGTTTTAGCTCTTTAGTATATGAATGTAATGTAGACTCTTTGGCCACCAAAATAGGTACACCCACACAATCCCGTGAGTTGTATTATAAACAAAACTTCAGTTCCATTGTTTAAGTGACATAGACAGATAGTTCATACCTTTACCATTGTGATGGTAGTGCTGCAATGTTGGTTGGTTGAAGTTTATTTCGAACGTGTATACAATTTCAATATGACACCATGTATTTTCTTTCTTTTTTACATGTCCAAAAAGGAGTAGGAAGAAGGAGATCTTATTTAATCCTACTCCTTTTCTACCTCATAGCAATTCCAGTACTAACGCAGGTCCACTACCTGTTCTTAATTTGTACATAATTTACATAAATAGTTAAGTCAGGTATGATTTACATAAGTCATCATCAATAGAAGCATTTTGGCCAATCCTAAAACTCATTTGTACACTCTAGCCTTTAAATAGACGCCCACTTATAGACCAGTTGATCTGCCGTCTCTTTTCTGCTCTGCCCCCCTCTCTTGCGTGGAGAGGTTATTAGATGACCACAGATGAGCACTTGATGTTCACAGTCGGGACCCGGGGTGGACCACTCATCTGTTTATTAGTTGGGGACGTTTCTGCGCTGCTGACTTGTCTCCACTCGAGATTATCCCCAGCTGGCCCCACTATGGACTGGACTCTCACACTATTAACTAGATCAGGGGTCTCAAACATGTGGCCCACGGGTCAATTGCGGTCCGCGAGACGTTATTTTGCGGCCCGCACCTTAATATGACAATTTAACGCTAGTACGGCCCGCAAGTTTTGTATTAACGGCGCCTGACAGCATCATACTTGCCAACACTCCCAATTTTCCCAAGAGACCCCTGAATTTCAAGGCATACATTCTCCAGAATTGCTGTCAATTTTCTCCCAACCAACAATATTCAGGGGGTGCCATAATGGCACTGTTTTAAGTGCAACCTACATCCTGCACAAACAGCGTACAAACCCTGTTATATGTTGTATTTGGCTATCAGAGACGTATGTATGTTATTGCAAGACATATTTGATCAACAGCCATACAGGTCACACTAAGGGTGGCCGTAAAAAAAACTTAAACACTTTTACAAATATGTGCCACACTGTGAACCCACACCAAACAATAATGACATCCACAACGTTAACACAACAGAACAAATACCTAAAATCCCATCCAGTCCTAACCCTTTCGGGCTACAATATACACCCCCGCTACCACCAAACCCGTCGGTTGAAGTGGTGTATATTGTAGCCCGGGAGAGTTAGGGCTGCAAGGTTTTCTGGGTATGTGTTCTGTTGTGTTTAAGTTGCGTTAGGGTGCGGATGTTCTCCCGAAATGTGTTTGTCGTTCTTGTTTGGTGTGGGTTCACAGTGTGGCGCATATTTGTAATAGTGTTAAAGTTGTTTATAGGGCCACCCTCAGTGTGACCTTTATGGCTGTTGACCATGTATGTCTTGCAGTCACTTACGTGGATCTGCATAAACCTCATACAACTTAATAGTAAGCTGGCACGCTGGTTGTGCGATGTTAAAGCGGACGCGATGACATGTAGAGCAGTGGTTCTCAAATGGGGGTATGCGTACCCCTGGGGGTACATGAGATTGTTTGAAAATATTCCACAAAAAAAAAAGCAGCAATTCAAAAATCCTTCATAAATATGTTTATTGAATTATACTTCAACAAAGTATGAATGTAGGTTCATAAATTGTGAGAAAAAAAATACAATGCAATATTCAATGTTGACAGCTAGATTTTTAATGGACATGTTCCATAAATATTGATGTTAAAGATTTTTTTTTTTTTGTGAAGACATTTTTAGAATTAAGTTGATGAATCCAGATGGATCGTTATTACAATCCCCAAAGAGGCCACTTTAAGTTGATGATTACTTATATGTGTAGAAATATTTATTTATAATTGAATCACTTGTTTATTTTTCAACAACTTTTTTAGTTATTTTTATATCTTTTTTCCAAATAGTTCAATTAAGACCACTACAAATGAGCAATATTTTGAACTGTTATACAATTCAATAAATCAGAAACTGATGACATAGTGTTGTATTTTACTTCTTTATCTCTTTTTTTCCAGCCAAAAATGCTTTGCTCTGATTAGGGGGTACTTGAATTAAAAAAATGTTCACAGGGGGTACATCACTGAAATAAGGTTGAGAACCACTGTTGTAGAGGCCGTTAAAGGCAGTGCAGTCACGGCAGCCCTTAATAATGTCGACCAGGTGAAAATTGGGACAAATTCGGGAGAATGGTTGCACCGGTAGATTGTTGGGAGGTGCACTGAAATTCAGGCGTCTCCCGGAAAAATCGTGAGGGTTGGCAAGTACGTTGCTAGGGCGGGAAAGCCATTCATAGAAGGTGAAGTCATTAAAAAGTGCATGTTAGATTTTTTAAGAAATGTTTCCTTTCGGCCCAGCCTCACCCAGTTTCTGCATCCAGTGGCCCCCAGGTAAATTGAGTTTGAGACCCCTCAACTAGATCCACTCGACGTCCATTGCACTGGTCCCCTACAAGGTTTCTCATTGTCATCCCATTGGGTTGAGTTTTTTCTTGCCCTGATGTGGGATCTGAGCCGAGGATGTCGTTGTGGCTTGCGCAGCCCTTTGAGACACTTGTGATTCAGGGCTATATAAATGAACTTTGATTGATTGATGACATAATGAGATGTTTTCAGTAAGCCCAAGATGTTTGTCATAATTCCTATTCGTAACATAGTGTTATAAATATATTGAGGTTTGCCTTATCTAAGTGTGCCTAATGAAGTGACCACTGCATGCAGGCTAATATTTGACTGCAAAAGCCCAGGACACAGAAAATGACATTATGTAGTTGACAGCACGTCTTTGTCATCTAATCGTGTGAGATTTGAGCTGGATAAGTGACACGAAATGTCTGTAATTTAAGTAAGTGCGTACTCAAAGAGAAATGCGTCATCTCCTCACAAGTTCCTTCTATCTGCTGATGGCCAGAGAAATTGATGAGCACACTTGTCATGCCATGCATGCATGTGCGCACTGTTCTACAAACCCTGTTTCCATATGAGTTGGAAAATTGTGTTGGATGTAAATATAAACGGAATACAATGATTTGCAAATCATTTTCAACCCATATTCAGTTGAATATGCTACAAAGACAACATATTTGATGTTCAAACTGATACATTTTTTTTTGCAAATAATCATTAACTTTAGAATTTGATGCCAGCAACACGTGACAAAGAAGTTGGGAAAGGTGGCAATAAATACTGAATAAGTTGAGGAATGCTCATCAAACACTTCTTTGGAACATCCCACAGGTGTGCAGGCTAATTGGGAACAGGTGGGTGCCATGATTGTGTATAAAAGCAGCTTCCATGAAATGCTAAGTAATTCACAAACAAGGATGGGGCGACGGTCACCAATTTGTAAGCAAATCATCGAACAGTTTTAGAACAACATTTCTCAACGAGCTATTGCAAGGAATTTAGGGATTTTAACATCTACGGTCCGTAAAATCATCAAAAGGTTCAGAGAATCTGGAGAAAACTGCACGTAAGCGATGATATTACGGACATTTGATCCCTCAGGCGGTACTGCATCAAAAACCGACATCAGTGTGTAAAGGATATCAACACATGGGCTCAGGAACACTTCAGAAAACCACTGTCAGTAACTACAGTTTGTCGCTACATCTGTAAGTGCAAGTTAAAACTCTACTATGCAAAGCGAAAGCAATTTATCAACAACACCCAGGAATGCTGCCGGCTTCGCTGGGCCCAAACTCATCTAAGATGGACTGATGCAAAGTGGTAAAGTGTTCAGTGGTCAGACGAGTCCACATTTCAAATTATATTTGGAAACTGTGGACGTGCTGTCCTCCGGAACGAAGAGGAAAATAACCATCCGGATTGTTACAGGCGCAAAGATCAAAAGCCAGCATCTGTGATGGTATGGGGGTGTATTAGTGCCCAAGGCATGGGTAACTTACACATCTGTGAAGGCACCATTAATGCTGAAAGGTCCATACAGGTTTTGGAGCAACATATGTTGTCATCCAAGCAACGTTATCATGGACGCCCCTGCTTATTTCAGCAAAACAATGCCATGCCACGTGTTACAACAGTGTGGCTTCATAGTAAAAGAGTGCGGGTACTTTCCTGGCCCGCCTGCAGTCCAGTCTCCCATCGAAAATGTGTGGCGCATTATGAAGCGTAAAATACGACAACGGAGACCCGGGACTGTTGAACGACTGAAGCTCTACATAAAACAAGAATGGGAAAGAATTCCACTTTCAAAGCTTCAACAATTAGTTTCCTCAGTTCCCAAACGTTTATTGAGTGTTGTTAAAAGAAAAGGTGATGTAACACAGTTGTGAACATGCCCTTTCCCGACTACTTTGGCACGTGTTGCAGCCATGAAATTCTAAGTTAATTATTATTTGCAGGAAAAAAAAGTTTGAGTTTGAACATCAAATATCTTGTCTTTGTAGTGCATTCAACTGAATATGGGTTGAAAAGGATTTGCAAATCATTGTATTCCGTTTATATATACATCTAACACAATTTCCCAACTCATATGGAAACGGGGTTTTTACTTCAGAACAGATTCTAAAGTTATATAGGGCCGACGGGACACGCTTGTGATGTGATTGCATGGCTGCAGACCCTCCAACTGTCCTCTCAGTGCATACATTACACACGCACAACACAATTTCCATGCACACAACCGATTCCACTCAACCGGGCCTCTCTGTGTGCAAAGCAGAGACACTGTGATGTCTCTTGTTTTCATTCTGCCAGTCTCTGGGAACATGATAATAAAAGAGATGTGGATGGTGTGTGTGTGTGTGTGTGTGTGTGTGTGTGCGTGTGTGTCTGTGTTTCACAAAGGAATGTTCTGCAGGCCATTGCCAAGTCCTTGCAGCACCAACAAATTCCCTCATCTCTTGTGTAGGTGTTCATTGCTGTTTAGTGATCCAAGAGGAATGTGTAATAAATGCATGTGCCTGCTATGCATTGTGGGAAGATTGAAAGGAAGCACATATGACAAGCTGTCATCAGATCAAACTCTACCAATGGGAGTTTAAAGCAGGGACGAATAATTTAGCCCCCGTTTGAACCCCAAAATCAGACATGACTTGAGTTTTTGATCAGTTGTGTTGTTGTTCAAGTCCTCATCTATAGTTGTGTGTGTTTGCTACACAATAGCATCCTTGGACAAAGCAGGAACCGTGCACTAATTGTTGGCGAGCCATGTAAAGGGCGTTTCTGTTCAAAGCAACGTCAGTTGGACATTCGGCAGACAAAAAGGCAGTCATTTGTTCTGCAGGGGGTGTCAATAAGCATTGTGTGCCATCGATTTTTTTTATCATCAAATGTGTAATACATCAGGCTTTAAATGTATGCATGGGAAAATGTGAATTAAAACATGAAGATGTTGACTTACCAAGGATTCGAATGAAACAGCTGTGATAAATCCACACTGCCGACAAGCCAACTATTTCTTTCAGGTGAAGCTGGTGGGGATGACAAAAAAACTGTGGACTGTATTTATATATAAATAAATAAGTGATAAATGGGTTGTACTTGTATAGCGCTTTTCTACCTTCAAGGTACTCAAAGCGCTTTGACACTACTTCCACATTTACCCATTCACACACTGATGGAGGGAGCTGCCATGCAAGGCGCTAACCAGCACCCATCAGGAGCAAGGGTGAAGTGTCTTGCTCAGGACACAAGGGACGTGACAAGGTTGGTACTACGTGGGGATTGAACCAGGGATCCTTGGGTTCCGCACGGCCACTCTACCACTGCGCCACGCCATCCCTAAATAGAAAAACTTATTCTGGTGTTACCATTTAGTGGTCAATTGTACGGAATATGTACTGAACTGTGCAATCTACTAATAAAAGTATCAATCAATCAATCTCAAAATGTGTTTTTCATTCCCGTTTGGTGTGGGCTCACAGTGCGGTGCACACCAGCAAGAGCGCCAGTTATTTCCATCACAACCTTCAGTGTACTCCGTGCCACCCAGCATGCACTGCAGTCGTGCACGTGCGTCTGCGGAAGCCACACACAACATGCCACCGGACCGGCAAGAAGCCTATACATGCTGCAGAAAGCATCAAAGGCAATGGCCCCATGGCACGCCCCCACCACTGGTGATTTTCTGTTGGTTGTTTATGCCTCATATAACGTACACTTATTCAGCCTGTTGTTCACTATTCTTTATTTATTTTTAATTGCCTTTCAAATATCTATTCTTGGTGTTGGATTTTATTAAATAAATTACCCCCAAAAATATATGTTGGCATTAACGCACTTTTTGTGTCTTTTTACGCATTGAAACAAGAAAGAACACAAATTTCTGGAAGTCCCCTGGATGCAGATTTATTAATTTTTTTACTGTGCGGTTTTCTTGTTTTTTTTAATTATTTATCAGTTATCGCTTTCTGCCGGTGTTTTGTTTTGTTTGTATTTGCCGGGACAAATAATTAATTATTAATTATTGGTCGACTTCAAAGAAATGCACTTTAACAATTTCTTGAATTTTGATTCACCGAAAGTTTTATAGATCCCCAAAACTGGATTTCCTGTATTAGGACTACCGCGTGTTATTGTTTTCGTATTGGCGAGCAATAAACCCAAGAAGCGAAGCTTCAATGACAAGTGGCTTTAGGAGCCACTTTTCAGCAAATGGCTCACTTATGAAGATAGAAAGATATTCTGCACGCCATGTAAACAGGCTAAGAAAAAGACACCTCTACAACCGAGTGCACAGATTTTCAAAGATCCAGCCTCATCAGGCACCTAGAAACATCATGATACACCTTTCTTGCTTGTCTGCTCCCAGACCGTGGTCGAGGAGCGTGGGAGAGATGTTCCCTCCACCTTACAGTTCCGCTCTTTGGTCGGAATGACGAGGCCGTCCATTTGTTACAAGTCTTTCGTTATGTTTTCCACAAAGACACCATCCTATTAAGACTCCTGAACATGTACGCGCTCCCTCTGCTAACTTGCCCATTCACTTACACACGTCACTCTCCCCACATATGGCCATTCTTAAAGGGGAACACACAGCTTATGGCCATTACAAAGCCAGAGATGAAATGCTAGAGGCATTGAGTGCCACTGTATTAAATGACATTGAAACTAACTTGACAAATTCTAAATTTCTTGGCATTATAGTGCCATGAAAGTGTAGATGTGGCGGTTTTTAAACGACTGATGATCTACATACAAGTGAGAATAATCAACTCAATTTGTCATATGCATGTATGCCCTGGCACACCATTATCATCATTTCATGACCAAAGCAAAACAACTTTTACACTTTTATACTGAAATAAATAGACAGTATTTAAAATGTCTGTCCAATAACTTCACAGGGATAAGAGACAAAACGTATGTATTAAGTTAGCTGGAGACTGTTAGTACTGATCACACAATTCAGATATTAAATGATAAATGGGTTGTACTTGTATAGCGCTTTTCTACCTTCAAGGTACTCAAAGCGCTTTGACACTATTTCCACATTTACCCATTCACACACACATTCACACACTGATGGAGGGAGCTGCCATGCAAGGCGCCAACCAGCACCCATCAGGAGCAAGGGTGAAGTGTCTTGCTCAGGACACAACGGACGTGACAAGGTTGGTTCTAGGTGGGATTTGAACCAGTGACCCTCGGGTTGCGCACGGCCACTCTCCCACTGCGCCACGCCGTCCCTTATTCTGTCTTACGTTGTAGATAGTCAAACCTTGGTATGATAAGTCCGATGTATTCGCTTGCATTGGACCAGGCTGTCTTAATTGCACAAATAGAAGACACATGAACTCTAATTGAAATCTCTGTCTAGCTATCTCCGTAAAAGCAAATGCTGAGTGAACGGGAGAGTGAACCACAGCCCTGAGAAAATACTGGTTTGGTTGAGTTTGCCTACATAACCAGCCATAACGGGGGAGGGTAAAATGCTTCATTGCAGCCAATATTTGGGAATTCAAATGTTGGTTGTCCAGTAGTAAAACCTAAAGTTTAATAATGCTAAACCTCCCAAAAATGTAGGCCAATACAAATATTGCTTACACATCTTGTGACTCTTTTCATTCCAAATTAAGTCTAAAATCTGACTTTTTAACTTTTGAAAGGAGGACTGAAGGAGGTGGTATGCACTGGAACAAATAGGAAAATCCAGGTACATTAATTATAACAGAGTTGACACAAGCCACTGTAGATAAATTAAAGTAGGACTAGCAGTTAAAATCTGCCTGGATTATGGACAACAGTGGAACAAAGTTGGCTTCATAGAGCTCTGCAAGTGTATATGTGACCTGGACCCCCCCACTTTGCGAGGCAATTTTAAAGGGAATATCGTACAGAGGATAGTTTTTTAGCAGCAGAATTTAGGGGAAATATTTCAATTTTCCCAAAGTTAAATTTGTAACCAGACACATGTCCAAAAGCTTGGAGAGTGCTTAAAGCAGCCAGGACCAAGACGGAGATGTCCGAGACGAATAGGAGGTCATCTGCATAGAGAGACTTTCACCTGCACATTGTGTCGACATATGCGCGTAATAAGTGGGTTGTTACGAAGTGCCATTGACACAGGCCCAATGGCAAGAGCAAAAAGCAATGAGCTCAGGGGGCAGCCCTGACGTGTGCAACGGAAAAGGTAAATATATTCGGATTGAATATTATTTGTTCTGACCCAGGCAGGCCTCAGGAGATGAATATAGGAGCTTAATCCATGAAATAAAACTGTTACCAAAGCCGAATCTCTCCGTGACATAAGATAGATGATTCCACTCCACTCGGTCAAATGCCTTTTCAGCATCCATAGATATCACTGCCTCTTCAGTGTTAAGAGAAGGCACATCATAAAATATATTGAAATCTATCAGGATATTATCTCTCTCTTAATATATGCCTTCAGTGCCTCCCACTGTACAGAGGCCGACATCCCCAGTCTTGTTAAAGAGCACAAAAAAATCTATTTGACGCAAAATAAAATCCACAAAGTCCTTATAGCCATAGCGCACATGTGGTAGTTAAGTTTTTGAGGAGTAAATCCATTGAAATTAGAGCATGATCAGAGATAACAATTACATCATATTTGCATATAGATGAAATGTATTATTAACTAGAAAATAGTCATTGCGGGTGAAGATGTGGTGGACGTTTGAGAAGAAGCAGTACTATTTTCTAGAGGGATTAAAAAAACGCCAGACATCTGAAACAGAAATATCATCCAAAAAGACTGAATTACTTTAGCGGACCTTGAACGTGGGCAAGTTTTGGGTGATGAGTAATCAAGCTGGGGATTGAGCCAACAGTTAAAGTCTCCTGCTACTATTAAATAGTACATTGAAAAGTCAGGCAGATTTAGGAAAATATGTTTGAAAAGGTGTCATTGTCTTAGTGGGGAGCATAAACATTTAGGAGGGCTACTGGGGTGTTGGAAATCTGGTTAGTGACGAAAACATACCTCCCATTAGGATCAGAAATACTATTCGAGTGTACAAAAGAAACAGATTTATGCAGCAAAACTCCCCTCTGCGCGCAAATTAAGAGTGGTAAGTCTGTTTTATCCAGTCTCTCCTCAGCCTCAAGTGATCAGAAGGTTTAAGATGATTCTCTTGCAAGATTACCTGTGCGTCGAGATAACAGAGATGATGTAAAAGCTTACTTCGTTTTATAGCCTTATTAGGCCATTTACAATTAAAACTGGTAAACCTAACACCACACCCACCATACATCGCTGTTAGTTTAGGCTGGGTCATAGAAAAAAGATACAAACATCACATATACTATAAATGCAAGTCTGCAGTAAAACTAAAAAAAAAATAAGCTTGACTGATGCAAAGAAAATAAAATCAAAACAGTTTTCCCATTGCCCCACCCAAACCTCTTGCAGATACATCCCTCTAAACAGGATGCGAGGAACATCACCTCATCCCCCTTGATCTGAGTGCGCCCTTTGACACCATCTCACACCCCATCCTCCTCCCACACTCCCCTCTGTTGGTTCCATTCCTACCTCAAAGGCCGCACCCAGTTCATCCTGCTCAAATCCTTCTCTTCTAAACCCTCCCAAGTCACTTCTGGTATGCCCCAGTGGTCTGTCCTAAAAACTGAAATCCTCCTTCCTGGCACCAAATCCACCCGTTTTAAAGTTATTAGAGTCTGTTCGGCCGCCGTGTTCAATGGAGAAGTCTGTTTACAGTTGAAGTGTACCTATGAGGAAAATTCCAGACCTCTGTCATCATTTTAAGTTGGAGAACTTGCACAATCGGTGGCTGACTAAATACTTTCTTGCCCCACTGTATGTGTATACCATTCATATATGTGCCTGCATACTGTATATATACGGAACGACAAACATTGCGGAAATAACATTATTCTCCGTGCGTCAGCTAAATATACATATCTTCCACAACCCCAAACATGTCTTTTTCCAAGCCTGCAGTCAAGAGAAAGGTTAGTAATGAGCAAAGACAATTCCAGGAAAAGTGGGAGATGCAATATTTCTTTGTTGAGCAAAGGGGCACAAGGAATACAATTGGAAACGTCATTATACAACTACTGCGATGAGATGGTGACATGTCCACGGTGTACTCTGCCTTCCGCCCGAATGGAGCTGAGATAAGCCCCAGCAACCCCCGCGACCCCAGAAGGGACAAGCGGTAGAAAATGGATGGATGAATTATATAACTACACATGCTGAGGAGTATGCAACATTTTTTTTAAAGAAATCTTTTCTTGCGGCCCAGCCTCACCCAGACTCTGCGTCCAGTGGCCCCCAGGTAAATGGAGTTTGAGACCCCTGATATAAACTGCTACCAAGTGTTGAACAAATAAATGACATGCATACAAGTAAAACATTTTTAAAATGTTCCTGGATAACTTTCTGACAATAAAATTCCATCTGTGTTTAAATATTGTGGTCTTTATTTTGTTAAAATAAATCATTCAAGCGTGTAATAACCTGCAATTATTCATGATTAATCAAAATTCAGATTTAAAAAAAATATATTAACTGATAAATCATGTGACGGCGCTATTAAAAATGTATTCCAATATGAGCATTAAATTAACAAGTGTATAGTTTACATTGACAAAGAAGCCTAATGGTTAATTTATGAAAAAGGGTGTGAGTAAATGATTTTGACCACCTAATCATTATGTATTTTTGCAATTGTTTTGTGTTTTCATTGTGAAATATTTTTTTCTATATCTGGTGGAGGTCTGTATTTTATACTAAGTGACATTGTAGTTATAAAGTGCATCCGGAAAGTATTCGCCGTGCTTCACTTTTTCCACATTTTATGTTAGAGCCTTATTCCATCATTCTACAAACAATACCTCATATGTGAAAAGTGTTATTTGTATTGTTTAAAAAAAATACCAAATCTATTAAATATAAAAAATACATGTACGTAGGTATTCACAGCTTTTGCTCAATACTTTGTTGATGCACCTTTAGTAGCAATTACAGCCTCAAGTCTTTTTGAATATGATGCCACAAGTTTGGCACACCTGTATTTGGGTAGTTCCGCCCATTCCTCTTTGCAGCACCTCTCAAACCTATTAAAACCTTAATGGAGGCTTTTGGATGTTTCTTAAGGGCTTTATAGGCAGAATAGAGCAACTCCCATAGGCTCCATTGTAAGCAGACTTTAGATCGCATTTATTAACTATTTAGAATGCGTTAAAAAAAGAAAAAGACATGTTCTTGTTTTATATAAGGATTGTGAATGATGGGTAAAATAAAAAAAATAAAAAAATTGACTTACCCTTTCATAGTGACTTTGCCTGAGTGCAATATTCCTGATACTCAAGTTTCGCACACTGTTCTGCTTGACAACTATTAGAACAACTATATATACATACACACAATGGAATGTGCAATGTCTATACCTTTATTATTTATCAATAACTTTAAACCGATTCCACACTGGGACATGCTGTTCTGAGGGATTGTGAGACAAAAGCACTTGAAACAGTTGTAGGGCTAAATTATGTAAAGCTGTAATAATGACTGAGTTATTCATATTAAAGCATTGAGGATATCCAATTTATTGACAGTGAGTCAGCAACAAAAGAAATAGGTGATATTAGTGCTTATAGTGCAGGTGTGAGTTGACCATCTTTCTTTGTGAATAAGTACTTGCATGCTGATAACAAAAGTCTGAAGACATTTTCACAGGTATATTACGATACCATATTGCAGAGGAGATGGCATCAAAACACTTTATTGTTAGAATGCAATAGTCAAACATAAAACTGATTAAATATGTACATTAATCAAGTATTAAAACAAAGGGCTAAAAAAATACACAATACACAAAAAGCAGAATGAATTAGGGGGAATGTTAAAAAATAAATAAATAATGAGGGCTAATTAAAATAATTTTTAAAATATATGAAAGTAAAACAGGATTAAATGTGTCCAGATCATAATTTTTTAGGTCTTCTCCAGCACCCAGTCAATGACCTAAAATGCCACAAAACATGTGTTGAAAAAGGCAATCACTTATTAGTGGAGATTGAAAATACATTTTCAAGCCGACACGTACGATGGTTGGTATTGGGCTTACCTGTCTGGCATTGCTGCCAGCTGCTTTCTTCATCTCATCATGGAGACCACGAGATGTCTTCAGATCCTGAGATCAAATAAATTCAACTTTTTGTTTTTGTTTGTTTTCAGGGAAGTTTTAGGTCGCAGCCCAAATGAAGGCATAAAAAAAGTTTAAAATCAATTTTTAAGAAACTTTTCTAACAAGTACATTTAAAAAAATAAAGTACTGGTAATAACTTTGACTTTCTCATTTAACAGTTTTATTTTATGAATCCATGTTTGGAATGATATAAAACAGGGTTGTCTTAATGTTTTCCACTGAAGGCTATACACAGTGGAAAGTCAAAGAATTCGGGGCGCAACTTTGATACATTTTGTACATTAAAAAAGCTAAAACCAATCAGTTTCGGCTAAGGATGTAAAACTATGCCAATTTCATATCAAAGTTATGGTGACCAAAATGATCATGATAGTGATTTTGTTCATTGTGCTCAAAAAGTACTTATACACACACATTCAAAAACGTAATAATGAAATAAAATAAGTTAATAATCAGACACACAATATGTTTACTTTAGCAGAAAAAAACACATTGTTGTAGCTTTTAAAGAGCTACATTTTTCTAATTGAGCATTTAATTTTTTAAATTTTCTTCTGTTTTAATGGGAAAAGACAATGTGCCCTGTATTCATGTTAGCATTTAGGCTGGTTGCAAAGAGCTGGCGACTTGTCCAGGGTGTTCCCCGCCTTGCGCCCGATTGTAGCTGAGATATGCACCAGCGCCCCCCACGACCCCAAAGGGAATAAGCGGTAGGAAATGGATGGATGGATGGATTTAGGCTGGTTAGTAATTAGCTTGCTAGCTTGCTTCTCCAGGAAATAAGCAGTGTCACCCGTACGTAATTTTATCTAAGTGCAGATATTGATCATTGTTTTAGGATAATTTAATTTTTTAATTGTAAAACTAACCATTGGGAGTTTTAACACGATTTATAATTAATATAGGTAATCGTTACACCCCTAGCATACAGTACGCTAAGCTGTTCATGAAAAAACATTGTCATCTTAATTTTTGGTAGGTGACAAAGGAAATAGTATTTACTCATTAATTCATTCATTTAATTTTTCAGAGCATGTCAAGGCCCAAAACAAATTAATTGCCCTCCTAATGGGACACTTCTACTATAAAATATAGTATTTCTGTTTCAGTACGTATAAGACAACTGGGGTGCAGTGGGTCAGAATGGGTAACCAAAAAGCACCAGGTTTGATTCCTCTAAGGAGAAGGACTGATTTAGGCAGTTATTAAAATTGTCATACTTCTTGTGATCACCCCTGTTGTTAGTTAAATGAATTAGATACTAAATGCATAAATATTTAAAATATACCGTATCTTCATGTAGAAAAAAAGGAAGTTTATAGTGAATGCAGACTGTGTACTGCTAAATAAAGATGGTAACGATTTTAAAGAACGCACAATTAAATTGTGTACTGCACACGAGAAGGTCAAACTGTTTCCATTTATGTTGATTCCTTGCATATATTTGTAACAACAACAAAAACGAAAATATGTCAGACACTGCAGTCTTGGTGGAGGGGATGGAAAAAAACAAACAAAAGCGAATTCAGAGTAAAATAGTGTAGAGTGTGTGGGCACCAACCTTGAGATAGAATTTGGAGATATCAAACAGTCGTTTGCTGCATGCCTTAAAGCATTTATGCTCTGCTCTGACCCCATGATGTTTAAGTGTTTTGGCGACTACCTCCTGCAACATCTGAGGGCACACACAATGTCACAGGGAAAATAGTAAAACGAAGAATCTACTTGTAGTAATTCCCTTATCGCCAAATGTCAACTGAGTTCACACAAAGTAGTATCAGCAAGACTTCCCTCTATAAAAAGATATGTCAAAATGGCTTAACTTCCTTGGGAAAGGATGTCCTTCCTCTCTTTAAAAGCACACTATGGGATCTCAGATAGAAGACACACACTGTTTTACTGATAGATCGCCAGCACACAAACATCCCAAAACAAATGGCCACCTTTAATCTCGTGACAGCAGCTGATCTGAATAAACGCCATAAATTCCAGTGAAGGATCATCAAGTGTCCAACACAGACTTTTTAGGCTTTCAATCTACTGTCATGAATTAATCGCTGTCATTAGTCCTGAATTGTACCAACTGGTCTCGTAGATGTGCGCGCACTTGCACATTAGTATTGCTGCCGGATTTAATCTCCTGTTAGCGTAATGTTCACACATCAAGGTCGGAATGCATCTCGCAATGTGTGCACATGTAGTGAAGAGTGTGTGTAAACATGCATTTGTTATGCTGGGCGTGCGTGTGCAGGTGATAATATAGTAAAGCTGTTAAGGTGCCACAGTGATAACATGCAAAACATACATCATTTATCTTTGCTTCAGCTATTCCACCATTCTCGTTTGGAGGATGGAATGTGGATGAATTTGTCTCCAGTGTGTGTTCTTTTAAAGCTTTTATTCATGATAGTCTGCATAATCTTTACTTAGTCCTTTTAAAATGATTCTCCTTAGAATGTGGATTTACAGCATACACATTGTGACAAACTTGTTTCCATGGAAATGATGGTATTTTGTTAAAAGTTTAACCAGAAATATATGCTAAAGGTGTTGAAATAAGGACAAACATTGGATTTTGGTAGTTGTTAAATCTCACTTACCCTATTGTGTTTCTGGGAGCGCGACTCCTTGATACTTCGATCATTTGTCACCTCGTGATTACTTTTCTGTTCTGGTGCTTTATGCTTCTCAGCAAAAGACTGTTTGATCAGACCTGGGAAAAAAATGGTAGCCATAAAGCAATGCGACAATGACAAAAAGTAATAAAAAGCAGCTATATGAATATTTGATCCAATGTGCTTGATCTTAGGCCTTATAAGTGGACAGACAATATTCTTGCTTTTGCAACTAGAAAAAAAAAACATTGTGCAAAAGTCTTAGATCACCATTAGATATATTGTTGTAGCAATATTTTAACTGAGTTATTTTTGACAGCCCTAACCTTAAAAAACACTAAATTACAATGCACCAAGGAACAGGAGGTCACTAACCAAAGGTGTGAACAACAATAACAAAGTAGAGTTGTGAAGTGAAGTAAATTATATTTATATAGCACTTTTATCGAGAAACTCAAAGCGCTTTACATAGTGAAAAAAATCCCCCTGATAAGAACTCCCTTGGTGCTCTGGGTGTATCTGTTAAAAACAGCCTCTTAAGCTTTGGGGTTGTGTTTGACCAGTCGATGTGTTTAGAGCAGTGGTTCTTAACCTTGTTGGAGGTACCGAACCCCACCAGATCCATATGCGCATTCAGCGAACCCTTCTTTAGTGAAAAATAAAATGTTTTTTTTTTAAATTCAGGACAATTTTATATGTTTTTTTTACTGGTGCACAAAAAGAAGTGTGCATGAACATCACCTTGTTCAAAGAACAAAACCAACACAATGCATGAACTCACAACAAATTACACACCTGCAAATCAGATGGAATATTAGAGAGAACATTGTTTGGAGCTATCCATAATACGGGGATAGGGAGAAGTTTTAATTTACACGATGAGCCGGGTGTGACTTGACCTCTGCGCCAGAGGCTTTGCCGAACCCCAGAGGCCGACTCACCTAACCCCTAGGGTACGATCGAACCCAGGTTAAGAAACACTGCTTTAGAGGCTCACTGTCGTCAACTGACCAAAAACTGTTTTTATCACCCGAAAATATCTCTAAAGTGAAAAATTTGTTGACAAAATCGGATCTCAAAATGATCATTCACACGTTCATCTCGTCTTGCATTGACTATTGTAAATCTGTTTTCATTTGTCTCAGCAAGTCAACTCAAAAGAGACTTCAGACTGTACAGAATACGACCGCCAGACTTTTGACCGGTGCACCCAGAAGCCTAGCTTCCAGTCAAATTACGCATAGAGTTCATGATTTTAGTCCTGACTTTCCGTGCGTTTCATGGTGGGGCCCTAAATATATCGCTGTTTTGTTGTGCCCCTACACTTCAGGGTGCAGCTTTCGGTCTTCTGGCCAGGGTCTCATAAAGATCCCAAAAACTAATTTTAAAACCCATGGAGTCCTGGCATTCCAGGCTGTAGCCCCCAGACTCTGGAATGATTTGCACCAGTCCCTCCGTAAGCTTGGCTGTGTTGACTCTTAAAAAAAAATTTTGAAGACTTAACTTTTTAGTAAAGCTTTTATTAGTTGTTTTTTTGGCCGTGTTTACACTGCACACAAAATCTGATTTTTGTTTGCCCTAAATTGACACGGATCAAATTATTTTTGCCAGTCCAAATGCTCCAAAGAGCTTCAAATCAGATTTTTTCACATCAGATTCAGGCTACATAAGGAGGCAGTCCAAATCCAAATACTGAAGTCTGATAAAGATGACATTTTACTTGCAGTGAAAATATTTAGCTGAAAAAAATCTGATTTTGAAAAAAATAAGATTTGGGCCACTTTGGCCTGCGGTGCCCTGCATGGCCCTACACATTTTTTTCCATTTTTAATCCTCTTTATGATGTTGCTCCTATTGTTTTAATTTAATTGTTGTTTTATTCACCTATGCCTTGTACAGCACTTTGTAATTTCTATCTGTGAAAAGCGCTTTAAAAATAAAATGTACTGATTTACATCTTGATACTCTTCTCAAAAAGGCAAGTTGCACCAAATCTAGCAACTTTTCTGGTCCCTTTTGACATTTTGGCAACTGACATGGCACGAGACTCTCAAAGTAGCTGTTTGGAACATATACACGCAGGTCGAGAGGGCTAACTATCCAAAGTGTTGTAATCATTATATATCCCGCCCTCTTATGGCTTTTAGCACATAATGACGTACACTGCAAAACGCGCATTAGCTTCGTGTGTTGTGAGCTAATGATTTGGTTAGCTAACTTTAGCCACCATTGGAAGAATCCATTAATCCATTCTTCCATTTTCTACCGCTTGTCCCTTTTGGGGTTTGCTGGAGCCTATCTCAGCTGCATTTTGGCGCAAGGCGGGTTACACCATGGACAAGTTGCCTGCTCATCACATTCTATCATAACAACAATATGACAGAAAATTATTAAATGCTTCTCAGGGACTGCTTTTGTTTATGAATGTGCTGCTTTTGTGTGTATTTGCATATGCTACTTGCATGTACGTGTGTACGAGATAGCAGTGAGTCACAAGTATAGACGCCAAACAAATTCCTCAGGCCGACATATATATAATTAGTAATTGTGAAAAATAGACATTTAAAACAGATGTGTTTTGTTAATGTACAAATGGTAACATAAGATAGCTAGGAGTGTTCTTGTTATGTGTTTTTGGTTAAAAAAAAAAAGTAAAATAGTAACTTTGACAAACAGCAGGGATCGATGCTACCTAAAAAGCATCTAAAATCTCTTTATGACATTTTAAAAACGAGACAAAACGAAGTGACAAATGAAAGTTAATTTGTATTATTACTAAATACATGCGTTTTATGTTTTTTGGTCACTTTTTGTATCCACCACAGCCTTCATATAGTCATGATAAATTATGCAAATTAGAGGGTGACAATTACCAAAGTCCTCCCCTGAAACCAATTTTTTTCTGTGGGAAACAGTAACCAAAAAGTAAATGTTTATTGCCATCCATCCATGCATTTTCTTCCACTAGTCCCTTTCCAGGTAGCGGTGGGTGCTGGAGCCTATCTCAACTACTATCGGGCGGAAGGTGGCGTACACCATGCACAAGTCGCCACCTCATCGCAACACAGATAGACAGACAACATTCACACACTAGGGCAAATTTAGTGTTGCCAATCAGCCTATCCCCAGGTGCATGTCTTTGGAAGAGGGAGGAAGCCGAAGTACCCGGATGGAACCCAAGCAAGAGAACATAATGTTTAATGTCAATGCTAAAATTCTAGGGTTCTAACTATACTATAAATACAGCGGTATTTC